>NC_037681.1:4345627-4377245 GCF_003255815.1 Theropithecus gelada
AGGAGGAGGAGGAGGAGGAGGAGGAGGAGGAGGAGGAGGAGGAGGAGAAGGAGAAGGAGAAGAAGGAAAAGGAGAATGAGAAGGAGAAGGAGAAGAAGGAGAAGGAGGAGAAGAAGAAGAAGGAGAAGGAGAAGAAGAAAGAGGAGGAACAAAAAGAAGAAGGAGAAGGAGGAGAAGAGGAAGAAGAAGAAGGAGAAGGAGAAGAAAAAGAAGAAGAAGAGGAGGAGGAGGAAGAGGAGGAAGGGGAAGGGGAAGAAGAAGAATGATTATCCATTAACTTGTTTAAGATTTTTGCATTTACTCAGCCTCTTCTGCATTTACCAGCAGCTGTTCTGGCCATGGCTGCCACAAAATTGAACAGAATATGTGCTGAAAAAACACAGAGTCCCACCATGTAAACACACAGTTACAGTGGGCTAGCCAGCTGATGAAGTTCCCAGGGCACACACAGGCTGTGGAGAGGCAGCACAGAGAAAGAACCAAAACATATCAGAGCCTGTCGTGTAGCTCCCTTCACACTTAATACTTGGAAGCCTCTACTTTGCCTTCAAGGCCACACATGACCCAACCCTGCTGGTCTTGCTCACTGCCTAAACGTCTCCCTTGCTCTTCAGGCTCCAGGCCCCATCCCAGCCTTCTACTGTTACTTGAACACACTAGCTCCTTTCTGTCTCAGGACCAACATATTTGCTACTTCTTTGCCTTGATTATTTCTAGTCACAGTTCCTTCCTGTCTGTAGCCTCAGTGCAAAGGTTACCTTTTCAAAAAAGTAAATAAACAAACAAACCTTTCCTGACCCCCCTATCTAATATTTCCTTTGAATACCTGCTGCCCTCACCTTCTGATGGTGAAAAGTGTCCTTTCTGTTTTCTTGTTCGTTTATTTGCTTGTTTAGTGTTTCTCCCATTCAATTATCAGTTACAAGGAAGTTTGGTTCTATTCACCATTCTATCCTGAGCTCCTTAAGTGGAATAAAAGTTCGCAAAATGGCATTGAGGTCAGCTGTACCAAGTTTTATCTTGAGTTCCAACACCGATAGTTCATATGACCTTCAGCAAGTTATTTCACTTCTCTTAGTCCAGTTTCCTCATCTGTCAAATGCAGGTGACAATGCTTGCCTTGAAGAGTCATTCTGAGGACGACGACAGATGGTTCTTAAAATTGCTGTCCTGTGATTGGAACTCAGAACATGCTAGGTGAATGTTGAGTAGTTATACACCAGAGGGAGAGCGCCGGCAGCCCATGCCTTCTCTGAGTCCTGATACCACAGACTTTCTGCTCTAGCTTGAGCCCAACCAAATATTCTCCATGAAATAGAGAAGTGTTTAAGCTCTGAGGATGATATGAATTCCAATTGCAAACTCTCAGCTGAATTCCAGCCCTGTACTCCCAGCTATATCAAGTCACCTCAATTTAGGGACTCCACTGTAACCTTCAACTCAACACATCCAGGACACACGCATTGCCTGGCCCTTGCTACTCCTTGCTTTGCACACTCAAAGCAACTGGCAGATAGCGGACAATACCAACAGTCAACAATGGAATTATAGATTCACTGTGAAGTATCTAGTAGAAAATCACAAGACTTGAGCTAGAATTTAAATTGTAAGCCGCCCAAGGCTTTGTCCCTGCGCAGAGGACACTGAGTTCTGCCTGGGGCTTCTTGGTTGTTTCTAGAGGCTCCGTAGCAGATGGACTGGAGAAGAAGCTGCGGGTAGCCTTCTCAGAACTCACCAAGTCTCTTGCATCAAACACTGGACACAGGATCGAATGAGGCTCTGTAGTAGTTTTCTATGGCTGCTACAACAAATTACCACAAACTTAGTGGCTTACAATAACACAAGTTTATTTTTTTACAGTTGTGGAGGTCAGAAGTCTGAAATAGGTGTTGCTGAGCTGAAATCCGGGTGTCAGCAGAGCTGTGTTACTTCTGCAGCCCCTAGAGGAGAACCCTTTCCCTTGGCTTGTCCACATTCTAAAAACCCCTGCATTTGTTGGCTCAAAGCCCCTGACTCCATCTTCAAAATTAGAAACATCGTATCTTCCAGTCTCTCTCTGACTCTCCCTTCCTGACTCCATCTCACAAGGACCCTTGCGATTGTACTGAGACCACCAGGATAACCCAGGATTGTCTCCTCATCTCAAGATCCTTAACATAATCGCATTTGCAAAACCCCTTTGGCCATGTATGGTAACATATGCACAGATCTTGGGATTAGGATGTGGACATATTTGGGGGGACATTATTCTGCCTACCATAGACCCTGAGCAGAATGAGCTTGATTTGGGGGCACCAGGCTGAAACACAGCCTCCTGTCTCCCTACCGGCTCTGTTCAAAGTAGAACTCAGTACGGGCCGAGGGCTCACTCTCCTTGGTGAGCTGTACTGGCTGCTGGGGCTCTGCCGGGCCACACAGGAACCAGCCAGGCCGGGCAGCAGCCTCGAGCCTGAAGGCGGAGCCTGAGCTGCTCTGGAAGAAGGTGAAGCGAGTGGCCTCTTCACCACCTTTGTACAGTTCCTCAATGTTCACATCCTGTGGGGGCAAGGTGGATGGCTGCAGAATGAGGGTGCTGATGGAGGTGTTAGCCCTGGGGGCTTCTGGGGCTTGGCCAAAGAAGGACCTGACAGGGCTGGTTTTTACCCAAGGGACTGCCTTCTGCAGATTCTAGAGGGCAAGACTCTTGGCGCTAGGTGCAGAGGGAGATGGTGGAAACCTGAGGGAGGAGGACATGTGGACCTGGCTGGGAATCCACAGATAGGCACAAAGATGCCAGAGCCTCCCAGGGGTCAGGCCAGGTCTGCAGTGTCCGCTAGAATGGGGAGAGGCTTCTCACCTCCAGCTGTACGGAAGGCCCCTCTCCTGTCTCCACACATGCCAGGCAGCAGCTCCCTCCCTGGATCCCCAGGAAGATGGGGACCTTGGTGCGGTCCAGGCCTCTGTTAGGAAGTATGCAGATCTTCTCTAGGAGGGAAGAGAGAGAAGAGGCAAGGGACAAGCGAGCCCCAAGTTGCAGGCTCTTGGCAGGTAAAGGCTCAGGCAGGAAGGAACTGAGCATGGGCACACCTGGCCTGGCCCTGCATGCAGACTGGAGGGTGAGCCAGGACGTCTGCAGGAGTCATGCCCCCTAACTATTAGAGGCCACAGCTGCTCTCTGGCCCTTCTCACTGTCACTGGGGGCAGCTGCTGACCATCTGCTGGAGAGGAAAGGAAAGAAGAGAAGGGAGGGCCTATGGCAGATGGAGCATGGGGTGGAGGCCCCAGAAGTTCACTCACCTGCACAGCAGTTGTCTGCAACAGGATCTCCCACCAAGAGCTGGCCATCTCTCATGTATAGAGCCTTCTGGTCTGCATATTTAATTCTGAAACAGTATGACAGTGCTGATGGCCCACTCCTTTCATGCACCACTGGCCCCCAAGCCCTGCCACCTCCATGCTCTGAATCACCAACTTGAGCATCTGGGGGATTTTCTCTCCTTCACAGGTGGTAAGAGGGGAACGATCACTCCCAAGAGCAGGTAAAGGCCAGGCCAGCCTTAAAGCAAGGAAGGTCTCCCGTGTTTGTGCTTTTCAGAGGCTGTGCTTCCTGCCTTGTCATGGTTTGGGGAGGCCTTCAGAGGAGAATGGAGAGCCAATGCCCTCTGACAGAGGGGTAGAGAAAATGTTCCTGGCTTCCTGAGAAATTTCTTAGTGCGGCTCAGACGACTTTAGGATACAGTGAACCTTATCTTAAATTTTTTGGGCCTGCCCTAATTGTTTATAAATGTTTATTCTCTTTAGTACAGGGATTAATTGAGTGTATACTGAAGTGTGAGTTGCTTTTCAGGTATTTTAAAGACTTTAAAGTCATGCAGGTTATTAACTCAGTCACCTGGCTGATTTCAAAGATGCCTGTCAGCCACTGTCAGGGCTGGAGAGCTCTCATTAACCTTTTAGGGTGGAATCTCTGGACCAATTCCACCACCTCCAGGAGATTTTTTCTAGCTCAATAGCAGCTCATGATAATACCCTTAGCTAATGACTGTACATGTTTAAAGCAGGTTCACTTGCACAATAAAAATAAACTTCCAAAAAGATCCTGGGCTTGCTAACTGGCATTTCCCCTCCCACCTTGACAACCCAGATGTGACAACTCACACGCCAGCAGCATTCTGTTTGGAGACCAGAACCCAGGCTAGTTGTCCTGAAGCGCTGACATCTGTTTTGTCATTTGTGTGCTTCCTATGTATGTGTCTTGCTTCGCAGCCAGGCTGTCATCTCCTTGAGACCAGGACTGCTCCCCACCCACCTTGTCCAGGACACAACCCTGGACATTACAGGGTCCATGGGAGGAGCAGAGAAAATGCGTCCTAGAGTCCTACTTTGTTTTTCTTATGCCTCACCTCCTTCCTCAAAGGAGCTTATGACACAATCACAGACAACAAAGTAGTAAAATATAAGGAAGGATGCAAATCTCAAATGAGATGAAACGTAAGTAAGTGTTAGAAGCCCAAACTGAGAGTAAAGGCCACAGGGACCACCATCAAGATGCTGTCATTGAGATTCAGAACTGTTTCTGAGATTTCAGAAAGGCGATGGAGCGGCACAGAGGACATGCAGTCTGATTCCTGGCTCTGCTTTTTGGTAGCTGTGTGACATGGGGGAAGTTATTTACCCTCTTTGAGTCTCAGCTTCCAGCTCTATAAAATGGGGTTAATAACACTCCCCTCATAGACTTTTTGGGACCGAGATGAGGCAGTAGATTGGCTGGCATCTTGCAGGCATTCGGGAAAGAGCTGTTGCTACTGTGGTGATGATGAAGCTTAATTATGGGGCACTTGCAATTTCTAAGGTGAGAAGGAGCCTCATCCTCTGACTCAGCATTCCTTTCCTCTTCCCACGTGATCCCCAGACCCCCTGGTTGGGAAAGCAGGGACATGCCAGGACAACTTACATGTAGTATCTTGCCATGGGGAGAGAACACATTCCTGCAATCAGTGGTGTCTGGTCCTCACTGATGGGGAGGAGAGAAGGGCAGTTACAAAAGGAGGCTGGGTGAAGCCAGGGGCAGACATGCTGGGGCTCAGAACCACTCAGCCACAGGCTGCACGGGTCCCCCAGGTCATTCATCTATAATTGGCCTGCCAGAATCCACCAAGGCTTCCACCAACCCAGCAGGCTCCAGGCAGCTCTGCTTCTCCCTGACTGAGGCTATCTGGGAGCAAGTCCAGCCACCAGGGGTGTGAGCCTGGAACGTGTGTGCTTGCGCTGGTTCTGAGAAACCCGAAAACAGATTCCCCAAATAGCTGAGCCACAACACTTCCCAGCCCTGAGAGTGGGGTGGAGTGTGCTGTAGCCTCCCTCACAGTTGGAGGATAAGCCCAGCTCAAACCCAGTCCCACTGCCCTTTGGGCCAACGGGGCAACACACCCCCGCCCCTATAACTAGTCAAGGGTTAGATAACTAGAGCCCAGAGTGAAAGAAGAGAGCACAACTAGAAGGGGTCTCCAGCGGCAGTGAGGCTGGTGGGGTCCCCCCAGAGAGTTGGAAAGCATCATTCCTAGCGACTAGAAGTGCTTGGCCAAGACTGCTGAAAACAGCCCGTCCGAACTCCCCCATTCTGTTCCAGATGGAAAATAGCACTTGCGTTTTTGAGGGCAAACAATCTAAAGTGAAGATAGTGGCCCCGTGTAAATGCCAGGCCACACAGCTTCACATGACTCTGCTCCTTCCCAATGGGTTATCCTGTCCTAGAGCTCTTCCCTAAAATGATCACCCATTGGAAAGGCCAGTCCAGAATTTAGCATGGAATTAAACCCAGAGCTAATCAGAAGCTGGAAATTAGCTCAGGAAAGTAATGCAAGTATGACCAGGGCTGAGGTTTACCGAGTGGATCTGATTCTTACCAAATAAGAAGGGAATAGAGAAGAAAAAATATACGAAAGCAGAAAATGAGAGAAGAGAAAGGAAGAAGGCAGGTGGAAGAAAGTAATAGGGATCAGGGAGGAATAGAGTAATGCTGGGGGACCTTGCGGAGGCAGGTGAGGAGGAACAGGTGGGTGCTGAGGGCACGGCTTCCAGCCACCTCAGCACTCAAGTTCCAGAAACAGGACTATAGCCAAGGTGGCTTTTAGTACTGGGTCTGCCACTGTCACTTTGGACAAGTCATTTTCTCTCCCCAGGCCTTGGGGTATGACTTTGAGACTTAGAGTGAAGGATAATAGGGACTGACAAGTGCAAACTCTGGAGGGACGTTGGCACTGTGAATCAAAGTCTTAAAGCATTCTGTATACTTTGTGATTGCATGTGTTTCCCTTACTCTTAGGGAAAATAATGGATTGCCCAAATGTTTACTTACAAAAATGTTCACTGCATAATTTTTTACAGTAGTGAGAAGTTGAAAAAATCTAAATTTTCAGTAATAGATAATTGGCTAAGAAATTATGATAAAATTCAATAAATAAGGATGTATGTGTTTGTTAAAGATATTGTAGAAGCCTGTTTTATCACATAAAATTTTTCAAAATATATTAGGTGAAAAATGCAGATTATAAATCAAGTGTACATTATAATTCCATTTAAATCCACACATAGAGAGAGACACATACATAGAAACATTACTCGTGTTGTTGCACCACTTACCTATGGCTTCATGAGTAATTTTTTAAACATATCAACAATTTTCCTGAAGTGAACATAAATTTCCTTTGTAGTATCAAGTAAGTTTCAACATTTTTTAAATGAAGTGTTCAGTTAAAGTCATTTGCTCCTAAATGTACCTGCCCATCCGCATCACCTGGGGGACTCTGTATAATTACTATTTCCTGGGCTGAAGGTTCTAATTCAGTAGGACTTGGAGTGATTCCAGCAATGAGCCAGGCTGCTTGGGAACTGGTGTACTTTCATTCTTCACACTCATTAATACATATGTAAACCACCTGCAGCCTTTCTTGTTAAAATAGAGATTCTGATTTTTCAGACCTGGGCTGGGGCCTGAGACTGTACATTTCAAATATGCAACCAGGTGATGTCAAATGCTGCTGGTTCCTCCTGGCCAGCACTTTGAGTCCTAAAGGACCAGACAGTCCCCCAGTACAGATAACTCAACAGCATCATGGTCTCAATGTAAGCCCACTTGGTGATGGGCTCCCCTTGGCCAAACCACTGGGGCTTCTTTGGTTGTGGCAGTAGGACAGTGGGCAGTGTGGTAGCTGTGCCCAGATCTAGGTGGGGCAGACTAAGTGGAGGGACCTGGGTGAAGCTGGACAGCAAGCTGATGACTCCCACTCTGGGTCAGTGTCAGCTCAAAGAGCTGGAAGGAATTCAGTGCTGGTCCAGTCCAGCTGGATCCCATGGGCCCTAGAAACCTCCCATTCTGGCACAGTCAAAATGTACAGTGTCTCTCCCAAAGGCTCCCCTATTCAGCTCCCTCTGCCTGGGTTCTGATAGATTGTGATGAAGTGAGTAGGAGTAGGAAGCTAGTGTCTAGTCCATTAGAGAGCCTGGGTCTTGGTGCTGAGCCTCTGCTGTGTGCCAAGTCCTTCCCAATGTGCCACATGCCTCATCCCCAAAGCTTCCCCTCCCTATTGTCCTCAAATGACTTTTCACTGAACTTCAGTCTGTATCCCTCTTTTCTTCCTCTCATTTCTCCCTGGACATGGCATCTGGCTGTCAGACCTCCTGAATTCACCTGTCCTGGCTCAAGCACCCCTATCAACTAAACTTGGGCTTTCCCCATGTTCTTTTGCACAACACACTGTCCTATCCTCACCTCATTCTCCTGCACAGTATCTATGAGGGACGTTCTCTCCAAGACCAATATTAACTTCTGTGGAGCTAGATCCAAAGATTCTTTTGATTCCTTTGATATTTGGTCATTGCCTCCTTGGAACCCTTGACATTGAATGACTCCCTTCACACCTCTTTCTCCCATTGTAGATTTCACCTCCTTCTGGGACCACCCCTAAGGCTAACAAGGTCCTAAGCACTTCTATTTCACATCATATGAAGCTGCAATTCGTTGACTTCTACAGCTGCAATGATCATCTTGGGCTACTGCCTCCCAAATGCAGACTGCACATTCCACTTTACCTCCTGCAGCCTACAGGACAGCTCACTTTGGACATCCTGCTGACATCCAACCAAATATATTTAAGATTAAGTTAATTATCTTCTCCCAGCCCACACATTCCTCCCAATTTCATCTATTTCATTGTCATAATATTCTTCTCACCAGTGATATTCAAAACCTGAGACTCATTGACAATATCTCCCACTTCTCCTGACTCAATGTCTAACTTATCAAGTCCCTATAGGTTCTTTTTTTAAAATACAACTTTGTGTTCTTAATCACCATTACTACTGTACTTGTATTCCTGGTTTTTCTACCTTTCATTCATTCCAACCTATGTGAGGAATCTGCACCCACGTTCTAAAGGCTTTTTTCACCACATCCCTGCCCAGCTCTAGAATCTACAGTGATTGACTATTTTGCTACCATTTGACGCTGATTTTCTTGTGTGATAGCGTCTCACTTCTCCATGGACACCAAACCACGCCTCCTGGCAACATAATTCCTTTCTTATCTTCTCAGTGGAGACACTCACAGGTGTCCCATTGTTCTCCCTGCCTCAAAAGTCACCCCCTCTCATTGTCATCCATTCAGATCTTTTGATATTAAGATCACTGGAGATGATATCAATATAGATGGGTTCAGTATCTAGTTCTATCAAATTAATTACCAGTGCAGAGTTACAGTTTAGACATACGGGGTTATGTCTTTTAACCTCCAATCCTCAGTTTCAGCATCTATAAATTCATGGGATTAGATCATGTGGTTATGAAGGTTCCTTCTAGGCCAAATTCATGGGATTAGATTATGTGGTTATGAAGGTTCTTTCTAGGCCAAACTATTTATAATTCCATGAGTCAGAGTTTAATGAATCTTTCCCTTACTATTGTAACTCTACTCTGAGCTCCTATTAAATTTTACTGTATTATTTATTGTTGTACATAAAGACATTCGTTTCCCTTATAAAAGTTAATAAGATCTTGAAGTCATGAAGCATGGCTTACAGCTCACTTGAAGCTCTCTCCAACCACCCTAATTGAAATACCCTGGTCCTTATGGCCAGGACATAGAAACACACACAGCAGACTTTGACTAGAAAGGCTGAGTCCTAGACCTAGCTCTGCTACCAATTTATCTTGCCACCTTTTATCCCTGGGCCTTCAACTTATTATCATTGGATGGAAAGATTGAGTAAGCTATCTTTCAAAACTGTTTTAAGTTGCACAATACAATTTTATGCAGAATTCTAATGATTGTATAAAGGATAAAGGGCACCTGCTTTGCTGACACAGGAAGCAATGGAGACCTGCTAGTATTTCTCTTGCCTACAAAGAAGACACTGAGGAGCTCCGAAGGAGCAAAAAATAAATAAATAAATAAATAAATAATAAATAAATAAATAATTTTTAAAAATTAAAGAAAAAACAACTCTTAAGCTTCCACCACAGTTTGAATACCACTGGCCCAGATGGTTTCTTTTGAGATGACTTTCTAAAGTCAGTAGTTCTAAGGAGTTAAAAAATCTTGATTTGGCTTAACCTATTCCTTCTCCTCAAATCCCTTTATGTGCTCCTAAATGTTTTTGATGTCCCACCATGTTCTATGAGGGGAATATCTTGTTACCTAGACAGCTTGCCAGGAGGAGTGAAGGGATAGAGGGCCTATCAGAGATATTGACAGGAGAGAGCAGAAAAGAAAGAAAAGAGAGAGAATACTGCCTGTGCATCACTGACCTGCAGATCCCGGGTGCCTGGAACCCTTATCCCTGGAGACTCCAACTGACCTCTCCAGGGCATTGCACTGTGTTTATACTCTCTGCACTGTGTTTATACTCTCTGGTAAGGGTGGGTCAGGGCTGCACCAATCTCTATAATTGGCTGCAGGACATGAAGGAAGAAGAGCCTGGGGATTTCACAACGTCTTTGATACAGTATGAATAATAAGATGGTGGGAATATTAACGAGCATTTGTTGAAGGGGGAGAGAGTCTTCCATAAAGCCTTGGCAGAAACAAGATATGGGGCCCCTGCTCTGTACCTACTGTCATTGACTATGTTATTAGTGGGTTTGCAGCCAGATAAACAGTGCTGGGGTCAGACATCTTTGGTGCCCCGTGAGGCTCCATCCTAGGCTTGAAGAGCTGGTGAATGCAAGAGAATGTCTGGCAAACCCAAGGACAGAATGAACTCTGATGCCTGAATCCGGGCTGTGGCCAGACAGCCAGAGTAAGAGAAGGGGCTGATAGCACTGTGAGTGTGGCTCTGTTTGGAAAGATGAGAAGGGAGTCTCTGCTTTTCAGTGGGTTTAATTAGTTGGTACCGGCTTGATGGGACAGAACATCTAAGGAAACCCAACTGCAAAGATACTGACCTCAGATTCATCCTGAGACTGAGCAGCCATCATGTGCCATGGGAAATATGACAGTGTGAGCAGAGCACACAGGAAAGAACACTCAGGTCTCTAATTGACATTACTTGACTCAATTCACCCATCCATCTACCCACCCAGCCACCCATCTGTCCATCTATCTGCCCATCTGTCCATTCTTCCATCCATCCATCATTCATCCATCCATCCATCCACCCATTTGCCGGTCCATTCATCCATCCATCCACCCTTCTGTCCTTCTGTCCATCCATCCATCCATCCATCCATCCATCCATCCATCCATCCATCCATCGCAAGGGTGGAGAAGCTTAGGTGTAATGTTTTCTGGAAACTAACAACCTTATTGTAATTCTTCCTCTTTGGTCATTTGCAAAGTTCCACCAAGGACTTCTTGAGGAAGTGGGATAGGTGGGTCTAAGACTCAGATGCCTACAGGATGAGAAATGAGAAAAGATGGGCTGAAATGGGACCAGATTTCTGCTTTCTGAGGCCAGTGATCATTCTTCTTCCACTCTCCCAATCTCTCACCCTTCTATAGGAAGAATTAAAGCATGAGTTACTATGTCAGGCAAGCAATGAGTGTTTACCCAGCATTTACACTGCTGTGTGACAAAGACATTCAATACACAGTCCCTGTTGTTAAGTAGTTTTACAGTCTAGCTGAGGAACTAAGTCATAAACACTTGAAAGGATAATTAAGAAGACCAGACTCTCTAAGCTGTGGGCCAAGGGCATGTTGGAAACAATAGTGTCAGAGAAGCTCCTTGGGCAAAAAAAATCTTAGAATTGAAAGGACTTTAGGCCGGGCGTGGTGGTTCACGCCTGTATCCCAACACTTTCGGAGGCCAAGGCAGGCAGATCACTTGAGGTCAGGAGCTCAAGACCAGCCTGGCCAACATGGTGAAACCTCGTGTCTACTAAAAATACAAAAATTAGCCAGACATGGTGGCATGCACCTGTAGGCCCAGCTACTCAGGAGGCTGAGGCAGGAGAATCACTTGAACCTGGGAGGCAGAGGTTGCAGTGGGCCAAGATCGCACCACTGTACTCCAGCCTGGGCGACAGAGTGAAACTCCATCTCATAGACATGGAATCATAGTCTCCCTCCAATTGGAGAAATCTGGCTATAGCATCCCTGAGAAATTGGTTAACTAGGCTCTGCCTCAACACCTCCAGGGTCAGGGACCACACAACCTCTTGAAGAAGCACTACCAATGTTTGTGGTCTTTGTGGTTAAAATATGGGGATCATATAGGAAAAACAGCCTCCACATAATTTGCACCCATTGGTTCTGCTTGTGTGTTCTCGAATTACACAGAACAAGCATGTTCTTCTAAGTGGAAAGCCTTTAAGTGCTTGAAGAGGGCTCCCTGTGCATTGCTTTTTTCAGGATAATACTTCCCACATTGTAGCCTCTTCCCTACAGCCTGACCTTGGAACATTCTCTGCTCCTCAGTGTCTGCAATTGTACAAACCCCGCATGATGTGAGTATTGCATCTCTGTAAATACAGGTCCAGACCAGTGATTTATAACAAAATTGCAGAAATCCAAAGCCACTAACTCTTTTTCACTTGTATGGTCATGATGTCCAGCCCGTACATTCCCGAAGGAGGCATTTTATATTCCACCTTTTACTACTGACTTTTGTCGGCTCATCCTGGCTAAAGCTCTTCTGAGTTCTGTCATTCTACAAATGAGGAAGCAACAAATTCAGGCTGGAGAAACCTTCAAGAAGGGGGTGGAATTTAAGCTGCTCCCTTAAGGGTGGGCCTGTTTAGATGGGTGGAGAAGAGGGAGAGAATATTCCAGGGTGGAGAAATAGTTTCCACATTATATACTCATTGTGTTTTCATTATGTGTCAAGCATTATGCAAGGTGCTGAGAGACAAACTTATACGTCCCTAACCTTAAGGTCATCCCAGGGTCCACAGACTCCAAGTTAAGGTACTACAGTGCAGGGAGGTGGGCACAAAACATTGCCAGATCAGAGAGCTGGGGGGGTCTCAACTCAGTAAAAGCTTCTTGGAGGAGGTGACATCTTAGCAGGGTATTGAAAGATGAGAGATTTATCTAGGCAGAGAGGATGGATGGAGGACCCAAAAGCAAAACAACACAAGTTCTGGGCCCATGGACAAACAGAGTGTGAACAGGGTCTGAAACACAGCCTGGCATCCAGAGCTCATGTTCTTGGCAGCCCTGAGAGGCCTGGGGTACGAGCTGTGCTGCCTGTTGCCTGAGGACTTCAGTTGAATCTGGGCTGGAGCTGGCGAGGCCCATAGAGGCAGCCCCGTCTGTCCCGGCCACCTCCTTGCTAGTGCCTCAGTGGACTCTCAACCTACCAACCTGGTCCGACAGGCGAGGTGCAGGTGGAATACCTGGGGCTCAGATATGGGCTCCTCCTCTGGCTTCTGCTCCCATTCCCCAGGGTTTGGGTGGGGACACTGGAGTCGATTCCTGGCACATAAGACTAGAGGATCTCAACCTTGCAGAACCAGGTGATTCAACAAATGTTGTATTATTGGCTTTTAAATAGAATATTTGGGTGAATGAAGGATAGTTGTTCATTGTGAGAAAGAAAATAAAAAGTATTGGAAAAAATTGCAATAACAAAACGAATGCATTTGTTTCTCTTTCTTTGCATATTAGTTATCTATTGCTGCATAACACATTAGACCAAAACTGAGCAACTTAGAACAACGAACTTTGATTATCTCACAGAGTCTCTGCTTCTAGGTTCACTCATGTGGCTGTGGGCAGGAGACTTCATTTTTTACCACATAAGTCTCTTTTCAGGCCTACTCATAGCACGGCAGCTAGCTTCCCCCAGAGCGAGTGAGCCAAGACAGACTGGGGGGCAGTGGGTGGCAGAGAGAGAGAGCGCAAGTAGAAGCTGCAGTGTCTTTTATAACCTAATCTTGGAAGTGGCAGGCCATCACTTCTGCCATATTCTATTAGTCACGAAGACAACTCTGGTACACTGTGGGAGGGGATACACACAGAATGTGAACACGAGGAGACAGGGATCATTTTAGCAGCTGTATTCATTTTCGAGAGCTGCCAAAACCAACTATCCTTGGTGGCTTAAAACAGTCGAAATTTATTCTTTCTTCATTCAGGAGGCTAGAAGTCTGAGATTAAGGTTTCAGCAGAGCCGTGATCCCTCTAAAAGCTCTAAGGAAGAATTCTTCTTTGCCTCTTCCAAGCTTCTGATGGTTGCCACAATCCTTGGTGTTTCTTGGCTTGTGGCCACATCACTCCAATCTCTGCCTTCGTCTTTACATAGTCTTCTTCCCTGCATCTCCTCTGTGTCTCTGTGTCCTCTCCTTTTCATACAAGGATACCAGTCATATTGAATTTAGGTTTACCTTCATCCAGCATGACCTCGTCTTAACTAACTGCATCTGCAGAGACTTTATCTCCAAATAAGCTCACAGACCGAGATTCCAAGAAGGATGTGAATTTGCAGGGGACACTCTTCAATCAGTACAGCAGTCTTCTTAGAGACTGGATCCCAAGCCTTGCAATCCCAGGGTCTGTGATCCTTCTAGGAAAGAATTACCAGATGATTTTTGTTCTCTAAGTTCCTTACCCAGGAGATTCCAGCCACACAAACTCATCACAGCCTTCTCCTCAGTGGCTTTGCTGAGATCTGTTTCCTGATCACTACTACAACAAACCAGAGCAGCAGAGCTCAATTCAGTTTGAATTTAACTCTGGGGAAGTGGAGGCTGAGGGCAATCAGAGATGATGTCTACTCTGGTTACCTCAAGATTAATTTCTTTTCTTGTTATTATACAAGCAGTTGATCTTCATCGTAGAAAAATTAGGAAATGCAGATAAATTAAAAGAATTAAAAGAAAAATCACCTATACTGCCACCACCCTGGCATTGCTACAATTGAAGTAAACTCTTCCAGACCTTTTTACTATGAAGCAATATATAAATAGGTATTTTTAAATTAAAATAAATTGCAATATATGCCACTTTGTAAGTTGCTCTTCTCAGTATGTCACGAGTACTTTTTCATGGGACTAGAGACCAGCATCTGGGATTTTGATTGCATCTTGGGTTTTTAGAAAAGGATCGGCATGCCCTGCTTATTTTTTATCTTCTGAGCTCGAGCCATTTCCTCTGACATCACCACCTCCTCAGGCCCACAGCAAGAGGATGAGGGTAGAGATAGAAAAGGTAGCATATGACAGTGTCAGGATTAAAGGGAAGGGGGTGGGGCTGGGCCGAGGGCCATGGATCCCTAACTCTATGACCACCTCCCTCTCCTGCACAATGGTGAGTGACAGGACTTCATGTGGAGAGCTACTGATCCTGTAAGGCTCAACTGGGGACAGATTGGCCTGTGGGGCTCAGGGTAACACTGGTCAGTTACCATTAAGTAGGAATGATTCCCACCACTCCCCCACCCAACCCCCATAGAAATATTTTCATGTTATTCCCAGTTTACCCCACATGGTTTTTACAAGGTTCCACAGCAGTAGCACCATCCGGCGGGGGAGGACCGTGGACTGAGCTCCAAATCTCAGAATTTACCCAAACTGGGAACCAGAAGAGAAGGTGGCCAGGTGCCCAGTAAGTCAGAGGTGGGGGTCCTGAGAGCAGAGAGAGTGATCGTCCACCATGGGTCTCCTCCACTCACCCCTCACCCGAGCTGGTCTGCCCAGGGAGTTCTGGGGGGCATATTGCCCTAGTCACACTGCTGGAAGTAGAAGTCTGTGATGGGGGCATTCCAGCCGGCATTGTCGGGAAGCTGGGTGAGTCTGACAGGCTGATCAGCTTCAGGCACCGTGCACAGGAACCAGCCCGGGTAGGCGGCCGACTCGAAGCTGGAGGTGAGCCCCATGTCCCGCCGGTAGAAGGTGAAGCTCTTAGATTCCTTGGCACCAAGATAGAGCTCCATGATGTTCACTGGCTGCCGGCAGAGGAGGGCAGGGCAGGTGAGGGCAGAAGCAGGGGCAGAGGGAGGGCTGGCCAGGGTCCTTAGGGAGGAGGCAGAGCTGCCATCAACAGAATCCCGCCAGGCCGTCCCACAGCACCAGGGCTGTGGGCTGCCCAGCTTCAGTGGGCTCAGCATCTGTGGCTCAGTCCCCAATGAGGATGCCCCAAGTCTCACCTCTAGTGTTAGAGTCGGCTCCTGCCCCGCCCCACATGACAGGCACTGGCTTCCACCCTGGACGCCCAGGATGACGGGGGACAGGCTGGCATCCAGCCACCGATTGGGGACCACGCTGATCTCTTCACCTGTGGGAAGGAGGCCAGATCAGGGCCCTGGATGCCTTTCCCTCCTTCTGCCACTGGCCTGGGCTCTGGGGCACAGGACTGCTGTGAGACGGCCTGCCCCCAGGCTGGGCAGAAGGGAGGCCTCTCAGCAGCTGTCATGACATGGCCTCTCCTGTCCACTGGCCCAGAGCGGACATCAAGGCATGGAAGCACATTGTACCACCTCCACCCCACCCTCTAGTTCAGGGTCAAATCTTCAAGCCTCTATACCCCAAAATAGATGCAACCCCCTCCTTTAAAAAGGTCCGTTGGGTCTCAGGCTTTTTTCTGAAGCCTGTCTTGATGAGCTCCCCTTTGGAGGTGTTTGGACAACTTTCTACACCCTGTGAGGCTGCTGAGAGCAAAAGAGGGTCTCATTCCTCTCTGTACATCCCCTCACCACCCACATACATCAGACACATATATGCACACCCCAAATACACACACAGATACATGCATGCACACATATACATATACACACATGCTCACACATTCATACCTGCATTCACACATACATGGTTATGCACAGATACATTCATGCACACATATGCTTACACATATATGCCTCCATGTACACGTACATACACCAGTAAGCACACACATACACATATGGCCTAGCTGAATATCTACCTGGCATCTGTGCTCAGCATATGTGCGCCAGGTGGGCAGGTGTGAACTATTTTAGAGAGGGGCCTGTTGCAGTGCGTGGGGCAGAGTGAGCAAGCAGGAGGTCCAACAATGCCACCTGTTCTCTGGGTCCCTCCACTCTGAGTGACTGAGGATCTTCAGAGAGCAGAGGGGACCCAGGGTGGAGAGGCAGAATCTGACTCCCATATGGGAAAAAAGGTGTAGAGAGTTTACTTTAGTTCTCTGCTTGGTACTGGCTCCCAGGGAATTCAATGCTTGACCTAAATCCACCTGTAAGGGAATGACAAGACAAGCCTCTTGGAAAACATTCCCACTTCTGCATAGAAGCTTCAGGTGGCCCCAGAGCCTGTGTCTTCACTTTGCTGAGAGGTGTGGTATTTTATTTGCCTTTGCTTAGAGGCTGGTTTGTGCTGCCCGCATGCCTGGGCTCTGTAGGCCTATGCTCATCTGTATGACTATTCTAAGCCCTCTTCAGGTCCCCTCCCCTCAGAGTGTATAGAGACCAAGGAAAGTGGGTCATGTTTCATCACCAACCTTTAATGACCTTCCCTGCATGCAGCCCTCCAGCTAGAAGCTGGTTATTATGCAGATAAAGAACCTTCAATGCCGAGTCCTTCATTCTGAAACATCAGGAAGGGGTGAGGACTACATTAGGGGGAGGGCGTACACTCCAGCATGCCTTCGGTCCAGAGAACACCCTGATCTCAGGCATTTTGTCTCTCTTTCTTCCTACTGTGCCAGAAGTAACAGCACAGCCTTCTCTCCCAGCCCTGCTGGGCTCATGCCCTACCAGAAGGATGACCCCACAGTCTCCCACTGGGGTCTGTGGTTTGCTTCTTCACCCTATTCCACCTTTTCTGCCCCAACCCATCTCCTATTGGAAGAAAAGCTGCACAGCGAGTCAGAGCCCTAGGTTCTTGCCCCAGCTCTGCCTCCAGTGCTGCTGAGTCACAGCAGACAACTCTCTCGCCCACTCTGGGCCGAAGCCTCCCCATTGCTACACTAAGATGATGGGTTGGATAACACCCAAGCTTCTTCCAGATTAAAGCTTAATTCTTCAGTTCTTCAAGATACATGTATTTCTATTTGGCCGTATATTCCTTACTAAGTGAGGAGTTTCTTTCAATTTAAATTTCTTTTATTTTACTTTTCAAAGTTGTTTCTCATCTATGAACTCAGTGGATTTCCTGACATCCTACGAGGAGAAAGGTGTATCCTAAAGTGGGTTTCTCCAAAAGTTATATGGGGGAAAAGGAGGCAGTATAAAAACTGGGTCGATACATGGCTAAATATGATTCAACAAGTTGCCTTACTTCAGAAAGTCTCAGAGTCACTCATATGCTGAGCTGTACTGTGGTTCTCTCATGAGAGGATGTAGAAAGGAGAATTCCCTGCATTTACTTGATCAGAGAGCTCTACTGTGTAAAGCATCTCCTGGATGCCTCTATGGGCCTCCTCTAATAGAGTCCCATAGAACACACTGTGGGAAGTGCTTTATTAGACTGAGAGAAAGGGCCACTCTCATCCTTTGTTGTAAAGCCCAGAGCACGGCAGAGTGTCTGGCTTGGTACATGCCAGTGGGTGGACAGACTGACTGATGGCCATGGGTTTTGTTTTATTTTTATCCCCAAAGAGCAGCAGGGCAGTAGGAGTACAGAGTGGGTGAGCTGACATTAATTCGCTGTGCTAGGGGTCAATGGCGGAGCTCTGAGCTGGGATCCTGGCTCCCTTTCCCATCTTGGATAGACTTGGCTGCAGCTCTAGACTGGGTGGTTCACTTGTCCCCCTCAGCATCAGGGAACCCTTGTAAGATGGCTTGCCCCAGTCCTGGCCCTATTTGAAAAAGGCTGGGAAAACTTTTCTAAGAGCAGTGAGGTGCTGGTCACAATTTCCCAGCTGTAATGGCAGCCCCTCCCTTCCTCCCTCCTGCTCAGAACTGGACAACGGGTCTATCCAGAACTCACTTCCCCCAGAGGACCTCCGAACCAGGGCCTCATACACTCACCGGAAGCACAGCGCCCCACTCAGGACCATCTTGAGCTCCACAGGGTGTAGACTCCCCTATTTTGGAATAAACAACAGAAAATCATGGAGAGAGACGCTGAGTTGGCTGGGGTCTGGGGAGCAAGAAGCCACACCAAGCCCCCCAGCATATGAACAGCTTCCACAGAGCAGATTCTGGGTCTGGGATAAGGAGACAGCTCCGGCCCCACCAGTGCCCCAGAGCATACCTCAGAATGTTCCTTTCTCCCGGCAGGAACTGTGGAGTCTGCATGTTCCTGCAAGGATGCCTCAGCCTTTTAAGTAAGGCCTAGGGAGGGGCCCTGAAACTGCCAGGACCTGAGGAGGAGCAGGATTCCCAGCGTGATTTCACACCACCCTAAGTCGCCAGACACACTTGCTCCTCATTATCTGTCGTGGGGAGGGAAGTTTATGGAGACAGTTCCTTCTAGCAATTTTGAAGAACTTCCTTGAGGCTTTCCAGCTCTTTGTGAGCATTCTGCTTTTGCATCTCAGGAGCTTCCAGACCCTAAGAGTCAGTGCCCATGGCAGCTCAAGGAAGGCATGACTTTCTTTCCTCCTTGCCTCTCTCCCTTTCTTCCTTCTCTCCATCTTTCATTCACTCACTCCATCCCTCTTCCCTTCCTTTCCTTCTTTCCCTCCCCATTTCCTCCCTTCCTCCCTCATTCCCTTTCTTCCTTACCTTTTTCACTCCTTCCTTCGCTCCTTCCCTTCTCCCTCCTTCCTTCCTCTGTCTTTCCTGCCTGCCATTGCCGGGCCTACAGGAGATACTGGAGGTGGGACTCTCCTGCTTAGGGAATGTTCAACCTACATGTTCATTGTAGAAAAACCTGAAAATCCAGATCAGCCACAATGAAAAATGTGAATACTTGTCTTTTCTGAGTGCATCATCAGAAAACCAGTGACAACACTTTTTCCTCCCCACACATACACATGTAACTATAGACAGCTTTCATACAACAGATTCACAAAACCTGTACTTTTTCCAACCTCATTTTTTCATGTAGCAAAATAGCAAAATATCTTTCCATACTAAATATGAATGATGACATGCTTGAATAGCTGTATAGTATTTAATTGTATCACTGTAACATTATTTATTGAAATTTATCCACTGTTATTTGTCTTTCATATATTTTTCTCTTTTCTTTGCTATTGAAAATCATGTTGTGACAAACATCTTTGTATTAACATCTTTGCTCATGTATCTGATTATTTCCATAGGAAGTAAAATCTAGCTCATGCCATCTATAATTCTGTAAGTGATCTTTCCTGAATACCTAATTGATAAGATAATATGTAATTGTGAAGCAGTTAATGCAGTTTAAATACCTCCATGCACTCTCTGTGATGGATTTGAAATAAAAGTAAGAGTCAGTGCACAAAAAAAAATTTAATTATATCTTGAATAACACGGATAAGTATTTATTAATAATTTATTGTTAAAGCATACATTTTAAAGAAATGGTATTCAGACATATGAGCCAAGAGGTCCTACAGGTGATTGAGAATAAATAAAATATCAAGTTGTTCAAAAGACAGAAAATAATCTATGATTTTCACAATGCCACTAATAAGATAGACAGTTTTCAAAAAATAAAATTAATGTAGAAACTGCCTTGTACAAAATTATTAAATTACAAATTGACCAAATAGAAATGACAGTTGAAATAAGATGAAATGAGACAAGCCTGGCCAACATGGAGAAACCCCACCTCTACTGAAAATGTAAAAATTAGCCGGGGTGGTGGTGCACATTTGTGATCCAAGCTACTCAGGAGGCTGAGGTGTGAGAATTGCTTGAACCCGGAAGGCGGAGGTTGCAGTGAGCCAAGATTAAGGCACTGTACTCCAGCCTGGATGACAGAGCAAGACTCTGCCTCAATAAATAAATAAATAAATAAATAAATAAATAAAAAATAAATAAATAAATAAAATGAAAGGATGACTGTGTATACTGTCAATATCATATGAAAACATTATCAAACAGTCCTCACCAACAATAAGTTCTCTCTGGACCTATCTCTTTGCTTGACTTACTAATTAGGTCCCAGCTCTGTGAAATTAGCCAGGAACTAAAAGAACATTGATAAATTACACATTATTCCTGTCTGATAGAAAAGATAACTCCAAAGGGTGCACTTTTATTGCCTGACAAGTCAAAACTGTCTTTAAAAACGTAACTTAGCCAACCTATTTCAGCCTTTATTTATTGACTGATGGTGTAAACCTCCATTCCCTGAACTATCTTTTGATAATTAGCTTTATAATCTTGGTGATTCCCTCACTTATGAAAAATAGTAAATCTTTGACACATGCTCACTATATGTTTGTATGAGAGTCAAGTTTTGAACTTTTGAAAAATAAACTTTGGCACTACTAAAGACAATGCCACGAATTCACACACCATGTGTGACTGTTTTAAAATATATCCATGCATTCTTGGAAACTTCATCTTTAAGAAGGTGATATGGTTTGGCTCTGTTCCCACCCAAAATTCATCTTGAATTACAGCTTCCATAATTCCCATGTGTCATGGAAGGAACCCAGTGGGAGGTCATTGAATCATGGGGACAGGTCTTTCTTGTGCTGGTCTCATGATAGTGAATAAGTCTCATGAGATCTGATGGTTTTATAAAGGGGAATTTCCCCACACAAGTTCTCTTGCCTGCCATCATGTAAGACATGACTTTGCTTTTCCTTCATCATCTTCCACCGTGATTGTGAGGCCTCCCCAGCCATGTGGAACTCTGAGTCAATTCAACCCCTTTCCTTTATAAATTACCCAGTCTTGGTTGTGTTTTTATTAGCGGCATGAGAACAGACTGATATAGTAAATTGGTACTGGGAGTGGGGTGCTATGTTACATGATGAACATGGCAGCATCATAAAGGCATTGCAGTTTCCTCCTAGCTCTTAGATCACTCACCTGGACAAAGCCAGCCACTATGTGATAAGGACATTCAAGCAGCCCTATGGAGAGGCCCACGTGGTGAGAAACTGTTTTTTCCTGCCAACAGTCTGTGAATGCACAATCTTAGATGCAGATCCTCCAGCCCCAGTCAAGCCTTTAGATGAATGAAACCCTGGCTGACACCTTTCCTGTAACCTAACGAGACACCCTGAGCCAAACCCTCCAGCCAAGCCAGTTTTCTCATTCTTGACTCTCAGCCTTTGTTAAATAATAATTTTTTCTTGTTTTAAGCTGCTAACTTTGCTGATACTCTGTTACACAGCAATTGGTAACTAATACACCTTGACATCACTACCGGCACTTTGGCACTCTAACAATTTGCCTGTTACCCAGCAATTTGGAACTGGGTAAAAGGCAGAGGTTGGAACAGTTTGGAGGGCTCAGAAGAAGATAGGAGGATGTGGGAAAGTTCAGAACTTACTAGAGATTCACTGAATGGCTTTGACCAAAATGCTGATAGTGATGTGGACAATAAGGTCCAGGCTGAGGTGGTCTCAGATGGAGATGAGGAACTTGTTTGGAACTGAAGCAAAGGTGACCCTTGTCATGCTTTAGCAAAGAGATTGGCAGCATTTTGCCCCTGACCTAGAGACCTGTGGAACTTCGAACTTGAAAGAGATGATTTAGGGCATCTGGCAGAAGAAATTTCTAAGCAGCAAAGCATTCAAGAGGTGACTTGGGTGCTGATAACATTCAGTTTTATGTATTCACAAATATATGGTTCGAAATTGGAACTTATGTTTAAAAGGGAAGCAGAGCATAAAAGTTTGGAAAATATGCAGCATGAAGATGAGATAGAAAAGAAAAACCCATTTTCTGAACAGAAATTGAAGCTGGCTGCAGAAACTTGCGTAAGGAAAGAGGAGCCAAATGTTACTCACCAAGAAAATGGGGAAAGTGTCTCCAGGGCATATCACAGGCCCGGAGGTCCAAGAGGAAAACATGGTTTCATGGGCCAGACTCAGGGCCTTGCTGCTTTGTGCAGTCTCAGGACTTGGGGTGACTTGCATCCCAGCCACTCCAGCCTTGGTTAAAAAGGGCAAGGCTACAGCTTGGGTCATGGCTTTAGAGGGTGTAAATCCCAACCCTTGGCAGCTTCCACATGGTGTTGCCTGTGGGTGCACAGAAGTCAAGAACTGAGGTTTGGGAGCCTCCGCCTAGATTCCATAGGATGTTTGGAAATGTCTAAATGTCCAAGCAGAGGTGTGCTGCACGGGCAGAGCCCTCATGGAGAACCTCTGCTAGGGCAGTGCAAAAGGGAAATGTAGGGTGGGAGCCCCCACACAATGTCCCCACTGGAGCGCTGTCTAGTGGAGCTGTGAGAAGAGGGCCACCGTCATCGAGATCCCAGATTGGTAGATCCACCGACAGCTTACACTGTGTGCCTGGAAAAGCCACAGACACTCAATGCCAGCCCATGAAAGCAGCCAGGAGTAGGGCTGTACCCTGCAAAGTCACAGGAGTGGAGCTGCCAAAGACTATGGGAACCCACCTCTTGCATAAGCATGACCTGGATGTGAGACAGGGACTCAAAGGAGGTAATTTTGAAGCTTTAAGATTTGACTGCCTTGCTGGATTTTGAACTTGCGTGGGGCCTGTAGCCCCTTTGTTTTGGCCAATTTCTCCCATTTGGAATAGCTGTATTTACCCAATGCCTGTACTCCCCTTGTATTTAGGAAGTAACTAACTTGCTTTTGATTTTACAGTTCATAGGCAGAAGAGACTTGCCAGATGAGACTTTGGACTGTGGACTTTTGAGTTAATGCTGAAATGAGTTAAGACTTTGGGGGACTGTTGGGAAGGCATGATTGGTTTTGAAATGTGAGGACATGTGATTTGCAAGGAGCCAGGGGTGGAATGATATAGTTTGGCTGTGTCTCCACCCAAAGCTCATCTTGAGTTGTTGCTCCCATAATTCCCATATGTCATGGAAGGGACCCAGTGGCAGGTAATTGAATCATGAGGGCAAGTCTTTCCTGTGCTATTCTCATTATAGTGAATAAGTCTCATGAGATCTGATGGTTTTATAAAGGGGCATTCCCCTGCACAAGCTCTCTTCCCTCCTGCCATGTAATATGTAACTTGGCTCTTCCTTCATCTTCCACCGTGATTGTGATGCCACCTCAGCCATGTAGAACTGTGAGTCAATTCAATCTCTTTCCTTTATAAACACCCAGTCTCAAGTATGTCTTTATTAGCAGTGTGAGAACAGACTGATACAGAGAGGCAGTTTAATTACCCTTCTCTTGAGTATGGACTGGACTTAGTGACTTTTTTCTGATGAGTATGTTACATGGTGAACACTTCTGAGACCAGGTCATAAAAGGCATTGCAGTTTCCTTCTTGCTCTTAGAACACTCACTTGGTTGAAGCCAGCTGCCATGTGATAAAGATATTCAAGCACCCCTGTGGAGAGGCCCACATGCTGAGAAACTGGTTTCCTGCCAACGGTCTGAGTGAGCAATCTTAGAAGCAGATCTTCCAGCCCCAGTCAAGCCTTCAGATGAATAAAACCTTGGCTGGCATCTTTCCTGCAATCTAATCAGACACCCTGAGCCGAACTCTCCAGCCAAACCAGTTTTCTTATTCCTGACTCTGTCTTTGTTAAACAATATTTTTGTTTGTTTGTTTTAGGCTGCTAGGTTTGCTGATAGTTTGTTACACAGCAATTAGTAACTAATACACCTTGACATCACTATTGGCAAGTTTCTACCCCTGTTGTTTTTTTGTTTTCCACTGTCTTCAGTGGGTATGCTCTCATCCAAGCAAATATCTCAGTTCTTCATGGGCTTTATATGCCCTGGAAAGTGTCACAGCCTACAGAGAAGTAATGTTCCCCACGGTGACTTGGGACCATCCTCACCTTTTTGAGTATGGCAATAACCCTGGAGGTAGATGTGGGCTCTGCTCTTGCTGTAGAGATGAGGACTTAAGGCAGGTGTATTCACCCATATGAGTATGTAAGCAGAGTTTATTATGGTAAGATCGTAAATTCCTTTTAGGGAGATAAATTTAGTAATAATTAAAATAACTGATATTCACTTGGTGCCCACTATGTCCCTAGAATTCTATAGCACTTCCCACAATGTGTTCTACGAGACTCCAATAAAGAGATAATGAGCAGCAAGCATTCCTGGCAGCTTAGGGTGGTGTGAAATCACGCTGAGAATCCTGCCTCTCCTCAGGTCCTGGTAGTTTCAGGGCCCCTCCCTAGGCCTTAGTTAAAAGGCTGAGGCATCCTTGGAAGAGCAGGCAGACTCCACGGATCCCACAGGGAGAAAGGAACATTCTGAGGTATGCTCTGGGGCACTGGTGGGACTGGAGCTCTCTCCTCATTTCAGACCCAGAATCTCCTGGTCTGTGGAGGCTGTTCACATGCTGGGGGGCTCAGTGAGGCTGCTTGACTGGATAAGACAGAGGATGTGAAGAGCCAGGTTGGCATCTAGCACAAACCCAGACACTGGTTCTTGCCACTCTGTCTTTCTCACCTCTCCTTCACTTTTCCTAGGTATGTAAAGAAGACATTAAGAACACAGCAAAGGCCAAATTTACATTGACCTAAATCTAAGGCTGGTTCAAGATCTAAAATGCATGTAGCTAGCATGGCTTTCCCAACCCAGAGAGAAAAAGGCATGGACTCACCTCCAACAGTCCGGCCTAATGAGTGCAGAATATGATGTGAGGTTTTAAATTTGCTGACAAGAAAGGTTAACATTTGTTACACGTTCACTGTGTCAGGCACAGTGTTCAAAGCAATATAGCTATTATGTCACCTCATTGTCACATCAGTCCTCTAACGTAAGTGCTGTGCGTATTCCCATTTAACTGATAAGACAACGTGAAAATTAGAGAGGCTAAGTCACCTAAGGTCACAAAACTAGTAAGAGATGGACCTGGTGTTGGTATTCTTGCAGCTTGATTTCATACTGATTCACACCCATTCCCCAATATGAAAAAAATATGTGTAATGCTTGTAAATTCACACATTTGGAATAGAAGGCAGAGCTGGAGGCTGGGGGAATGAAGGAGTATGCACAAAGGACCAACAGGCTTTCTAAGAAGATAATAGAAACCAGCCGGGCGTGGTGGTTCACACCTGTAATCCCAGCACCTTGGGAGGCAGAGGTGGACTGATCACTTGAGACCAGGAGTTCAAGACCAGCCTGGCAAAAAGGTAGAAACCCCGTCTCTACTAAACATACAAAAACTAGTCGGGCGTAGTGGTGCACACCTGTAATCCTAGCTACTTGGGAGGTTGAGGCAGGAGAATCACTTGAACCCCAGGAGGTGGAGGTTGCAGTGAGCTGAGATCATGCCAGTGCACTTCATCCTGGGCAACAGAGCAAGACTCTGTCTCAAAACAAAAGGAGAGAGAGAGAGAGAAGATAATAGAAACCAACAGAGTCGGTGCAGAGACAAAGGGCTGCCCCATGGCAGAGTGTGGCACACTTCGGGTTGGACGGAATTTATCACTTCCTGGAGTGACTTTTGGTAGCTGAGGACATCCGTGAAAGTCTTTCCCGGAGTAGGAGTGATGGTGTGCATGCACAGACACAGCCTCCAGGGAGCTGTGAGCAGAAGGGGACCTTCAGCTGCACCCAGGACTCCCTCTCCAACCCAGCCACATCAGAGGGGAAGGGCGCCACTTGGCTCATAGCGCTTTCGAGAAACCTTGGATGCCAGTGAAGTCAGGGGGAGGCTGTAGGCCAGGGTTCACAGCGCTGCAGCTGGGTGCTGAGTCAGAGGCCAGTGGCTTCGTTGCCTGCACTCAGCCCCGTGGCACCCTCTGCCTGGGAAGCTGGGGGAAGGGCTAGGTGCACAGGCCGGAATTTGAGAGAGCCTGTGGGCAGTCCGCAGGGCGGGTGAGGCTCCGGGTGTGTGTCACACCCACAGTTTCTGCTGACTGAGTCCCAAGAACAGAGTCAGAGCCACCGGCAACTTCCGTACCCCAGATCCACATTCAGGCGCTTTCCTCGTCTGTGCCTCAGAGGTCTTCAGAGCCTGCGGACTCACCGCCCCCGGACTGTGTAGTTTGACCATTGCTCTCTAGCAGGAAATTGGAAATAAACCCAGTGTGTAAGGGAAAAGCCAACAGGTCAAAAGACTCACTGGCCTAGCTCCGTTCTCCCTTATCCTGCGCTGGCCCCTCCGGCGGGGCCTGTCACTCTCAGTGTGCCAGGCTAGGATCTCCCGGCAGGGGGCGCTCTCCACCAGGCTGGATCGGGAGGCCACGCAGAGATGCACGGCCTCCAATTCAAGCTCTCTTCATCTTTTTCTGTCTCTCTCCACAAGGATTTGCAGCCCCTCACCCAAGTAGCGAGCATCTAAAGCAGTACTAGACGGGGCAAGGGAGCTGCACAAGGGCTACCCCTGAGAAAGCCCCAGCTCTCCTTGGCTTTCTCAGTGATGTGTGGCTTTCATGGGCCCCTCAAAAACAGAAACTAATTTTTAAAAATTATTCTGTGTCCCTTTTTGCTGTTTTTGATAACTTATTTATTCGATAGATGTCTGCACATTTGCATCTTTTGATATATCTTTATATTGTTATATTGTTATATATCTTTATATTAAATGTAATAAGATACACATAATATAAAAATTACCATTTTAACCATTTTTAAGTGTACAGTTCAGTGGCATTAAAGACATTCACATTGTTGTGCAACCGTCACCATCATCCATCTCCAGAACTCTCCTCGTTTTGCAAAATTGAAACTTTGTACCTGCAAAACAATAACTCTTCACTCCCCTCTCCCCAGCGGCCCCTGGCAGCCGCCATTTTACTTTCAATCTCCATGAATTTGACTGCTTTAGGCGCCTCATATACGTGGAATTGCATAGTACTTTTTTGGTTATTAATTTATTTCACTTAACTTACTTTATTTTCAAGGTTCGTCCATGTTGTAGCATGTATCAGAATTTCATTCCTTTTAAGGCTGTATCATGTGTGCACACATTTTCTTTATTCCTTCTTCTGTTCATGGACACTAGGGTTGCCATCACCTTTTGGGTATTGTGAATAATGCTGCTATGAACATGGGTGTTCAAATAGCTTTTCAAGTCTCTGCTTTCAATTCTTTGTGAATATACCCAGAGGTGGAATTGCTGGTTCATATGGATAGTTCTGTGTTTAAGTTTTTGAAGAACAACCATACCGTTTTCCACAGTGGTTGCACTGTTTTACATTCCCACCAACAGTGCACGAGGGTTCCAATCTCTCCACATTCTTTTTTTTTTTTTGAGACGGAGTTTCACTCTTGTCACCCAGGCTGGAGTGCAGTGGCATGATCTCAGCTCACTTCAACCTCTGCCCTTCAGGTTCAAGCGATTCTCCTGCCTCAGTCACCTGAGTAGCTGGGATTACAGGCGCCTGCCACCATGCCCAGCTAATTGTTGTATTTTTAGCAAAGATGGGTTTTCACTATGTTGACCAGGCTGGTCTTGAACTCCTGACCTGCCTCACTCTCCCAATTTCCCGTATACTTTCAGGTATAGATGCTCCCAAAGTGCTGGGATTACAGGTGTGAACCACCATGACTGGCCAATATGGTGTATTTTTATTTTCATTTAGTTCAAAATATTTTAACTTTCCTTAAGGCTTTCTTTTTGGTCCATGGATTACTTAGAGGTGTATTGCTTAATTTCTAAATATTAAGCAATTGACCCTTTTATCATTATGGAATGTTCCTTTTCATTCTTGAAACTTTTCCTTTTATTAAATCTGCTTTGTCTGATATTGTTATAGCTACTGCAACTTTTTTTTTGTTGGTATTTGCATGATACATCTTTCTGCACCTTCTTACCTTTAAACTATCTATAGCTTTATATTTCAAGAGGGTTTCTTATAGACACCATATATTTAGGTCTTGCATTTTTATCCAATGTGACAATTTCAGTCTTTTACCTGGTGTGTTTTTATCATTTACATTTAATTTGAGTATAGATATGGCTGGATTAATATCTACCATCTTGCTGTTTTCTGTGTGTTCCATCTGTTTTACATTTATTTTTCTTCTTCTGTCTTCTCTTGAGTTAACATTTTTTATTATTCCATTTTATCTCTTTTATTGACTTATTAATTATACCATTATATATTTCTATTGGTTAGCCCAGGGCTTCCAATACCTGTTCTTAATTAAAGTTTACCTTTAATTTTTTTATACCACTTTAAGTCTACCATAAGGACCTTACAACAACATATTTCCAATTCTTTCTTCCTATACTTTGCATTATCATTGTCATTATCCAGAAGGCTGAGGATAAAAACATTTCAAAGGTCACAATACTGTTCTCACTGTCTGGCATGGAAAACCTTATCATTCCCAAGGCATTGGTTACAGTATTCAGAAGGACCTTGCTTAAGCAATGCAAAATCACTAGAGCTAAACCAAATGCTTCCTTGGTTCAACCTATCAATTCCTAAAATCAAGTCCCAAATGGATCAAATTCTTGCCAAGTGCCTTAATTACACTCTGGAATTAAGCTCAAGAATATTCATAGTACAAGTTGAGCCTGCCTGGTCTCAAAATTCAAAATCTGAAATCTTTCAAAATTCAAAACTTTTTGAGCACCAACATGACACTCAAAAGTCAGGCTCAAAAGAAATGCTAATTGGAGCATTTTTAATTTTGAGTTTTTGGATTAGGGATATTCAACCTGTAATACAAAAGTACCCAGCACCCTTGGCAAAATGGCTGACTTTGGGACTGGCACAGAAAATACACAAGAGCAACCTAGAGCATGTTGTTGTAACAAAAAGTAAGGAAATACTAAAAAAAAAAAAAAAAATCCGCGATGTTTGGTATGTCAAAGAAACACAGGAGCTAAATAAAAGTGCTTCCAATGGCCAAAGCTGGAACAATTTAAGCAGCAAAATAAATAAAGTAGCATTGGATTGTAATTTAAAATATAAAATAAGTATCAGTGAGCACCAGCTGACTAAATAAATAAATAATAACTAATCTCGCATGCAAAAGAATTCCAAATAATTTATTTAGATATCCAACTCTCAAGAAATTGCAGCATAACCCTCAGGCTTTAAGTGTGGGCTACACATAGTAACTTTCCTCTAATGAATATAGTATGGAAATGGGGGTGAAAGGGTAACTTTACAGTGGAGAAACCTAATAAACACTATCTCAGCCAGGTAATCAAGATTAACATCAGCAGTAATAAGTTATGTTGACAGTATGTATCTTTGATAAGATATGTAATAAAAATAGTACTTTATCTCTGTGATCTCCCTCCCCCAAACTCATAACCCTAGTCTAATCATAAGAAAAACATCAGACAAATCCGAATCGATTTACTGTACTCCTCAAAACCATCATTAAGAACAAACAGAGCCTATGAAATTTTTATAGCAAAGAGGAGTCTAAGGAGACATGATGACTAAGTGTCTGATCCTTGATGGAATGGTGAAACAAAAAAAGGATATTTGATAAAAACTGAAGAGGCTGGGTGCGGTGGCTCATGCCTGTAATCCCAGCACTTTAGGAGGCCGAGGTGGGCGGATCACGAGGTCAGCAGATCGAGACCATCCTGGCTAACACGGAGAAACCCCGTCTCTACTAAAACTACAAAAAATTAGCTGGGCGTGGTGGCGGAAGCCTGTAGTACCAGTTACTCAGGAGGCTGAGGCAGGAGAATGGCGTGAACCCAGGAAGTGGAGGTTGCAGTGAGCCAAGATCGCGCCACTGCACTCAGGCCTGGGTGACAGAGTGAGACTCATTCTCAAAAACAAACAAACAAACAAACAAACAAACAAACAAAAAACCTGAAGAAACAAGAATATAAACTTTACATAATAATAATGTGTCAATATTGGTGTATTCATTGTTACACATATGCAAAACTAATGTAAAATGTTAATACACAATCTTTGCACTTTTTCTGTAAATTTGAAATATTTCCAAAGTAAGAATGCATTATTATGCATTAAAAAAATACCTAGCAGCTAACACAGTAAAATTACACTGTCTGACATCCAAAGCTTACCAGACAGGCAAAGAAACAGGAAATTCAGACACAGTATGAGGAGAAAAATTAATCAAAGCCAACCCAGAACTGACACAGATGTTAAAATGAACAAATACACATTAAAATGTTATGTCTAAATTCTTTATATTTAATAATTTAATTAGAGACATGAAATATTTTAAAACAGACTCAAGTCAAACTCCAAGATGGAAAAACTGCAATGTCTGGAATGAAATATATACTACATTAAATTATCATATTGAAGAAATTATTAGTGAATTTGAGGACATAGAAATAGAAACTGTCCAAAATAAATTACGAAATGAAAAATAAAAATAAAAGGACAGATGACACATATAAAAACAGAGAATCAGTGATATATGGGACAACTTCAAGTGGTCTAATACATGGAATTCTTAAAGGAAAAGAAGATGGCGGGAACAAAAATTTTTTTTTCAAATCTTAGCCAAATATTTTCTAAATTTGATGAAAACCATAAACACAGGTTCAAGAAGATCGATGACCCCATGCACATGAAATGCGAAGAAAACTACAGCAGCAAAATCATAATCAAATTGCTCAAATCCAGTGATACTGAGAAAATCTTAAGACCACCTGGAAGTAAAAGGACACAATGCGTACAAATAAATAAAAATAAAGATGATAACAGATTTTTTGTCAGAAACAATACAAGCAAGAAAGCAGTAGAACAACATATTTGAACTACTGAAAAAAATGTGGTCAATTGTGCTTTTGCAGTTATAACCAGCAAAAATATCTTTAAAAATTAAGATGAAATAAATGTCTTTTCAGACACACACAGAAAGAAAATAATACTGTACGGAAACAAGAATTTTAATACAGAAAGTAAGCTCCAGAAAAGATAACTATATTTACACATATATGAGATTTTTTTTTTATTATACTTTAAGTTCTAGGGTACATGTGCATAACATGCAGGTTTCTTACATATGTATACTTGTGCCATGTTGGTGTGCTGCAGCCATCAACTCGTCAGCACCCATCAACTCGTCATTTACATCAGGTATAACTCCCAGTGCAATCCCTCCCGCCTCCCCCCTCCCCGTGATAGGCCCCGGTGTGTGATGTTCCCCTTCCCGAGTCCAAGTGATCTCATTGTTCAGTTCCCACCTATGAGTGAGAACATGCAGTGTTTGGTTTTCTGTTCTTGCGATAGTTGGCTGAGAATGATGGTTTCCAGCTGCAGCCATGTCCCTACAAAGGACACAAACTCATCCTTTTTTATGGCTGCATAGTATTCCATG
>NC_037681.1:4377334-4404834 GCF_003255815.1 Theropithecus gelada
AATGTGGCACATATACACCATGGAATACTATGCAGCCATAAAAAAGGATGAGTTTGTGTCCTTTGTAGGGACATGGCTGCATAGTATTCCATGGTGTATATGTGCCACATTTTCTTAATCCAGTCTGTCACTGATGGACATTTGGGTTGATTCCAAGTCTTTGCTATTGTGAATAGTGCCGCAATAAACATACGTGCTCATGTGTCTTTATAGCAGCATGACTTATAATCCTTTGGGTATATACCCAGTAATGGGATGGCTGGGTCATATGGTACTTCTAGTTCTAGATCCTTGAGGAATCGCCATACTGTTTTCCATAATGGTTGAACTAGTTTACAATCCCACCAACGGTGTAAAAGTGTTGCTATTTCTCCACATCCTCTCCAGCACCTGTTGTTTCCTGACTTTTTAATGATTGCCGTTCTAACTGGTGTGAGATGGTATCTCATTGTGGTTTTGATTTGCATTTCTCTGATGGCCAGTGATGATGAGCATTTTTTCATGTGTCTGTTGGCTGTATGAATGTCCTCTTTTGAGAAATGTCTGTTCATATCCTTTGCCCACTTTTTGATGGGGTTGTTTGTTTTTTTCTTGTAAATTTGTTTTTGTTCTTTGTAGGTTCTGGATATTAGCCCTTTGTCTGATGAGTAGATTGCAAAAATTTTCTCCTATTCTGTAGGTTGCCTGTTCATTCTGATGGTAGTTTCTTTTGCTGTGCAGAAGCTCTTTAGTTTAATTAGATCCCATTTGTCAATTTTGGCTTTTGTTGCCGTTGCTTTTGGTGTTTTAGACATGAAGTCCTTGCACATGCCTATGTCCTGAATGGTATTCCCTAGGTTTTCTTCTAGGGTTTTTATGGTATTAGGTCTAACATTTAAGTCTCTAATCCATCTTGAATTAATTTTCGTATAAGGAGTAAAGAAAGGATCCAGTTTCAGCTTTCTACTTATGGCTAGCCAATTTTCCCAGCACCATTTATTAAATAGGGAATCCTTTCCCCATTTCTTGTTTTTCTCAGGTTTATCAAAGATCAGATGGCTGTAGATGTGTGGTATTATTTCTGAGGACTCTGTTCTGTTCCATTGGTCTATATCTCTGTTTTGGTACCAGTACCATGCTGTTTTGGTTACTGTAGCCTTGTAGTATAGTTTGAAGTCAGGTAGCGTGATGCCTCCAGCTTTGTTCTTTTGACTTAGGATTGTCTTGGAGATGCAGGTTCTTTTTCATATGTGAGATTTTTAACTTAATATTTAAATCCCTTTAAAAGATAATTGTTTAAAAAACAATAACAAGGTGTAATTAGGATTATAACATATATATAAGTAAAATGAATGACAAAAATAGGATATGGTTTAGGAGGGGAGAAATGAAAATATATTATTTTACTATGGGAGACTGTGACAAATTGAAGATGGATACTGTAATTCTAAATCAATTACTCAAACAACAAAATAATTAGTAATCACTAGTAAGTTAACAGAGGAGATAAAATTGAATCAGAAAATATTCAAGTAATCCAAAAGGACTCAAGAAAAAAGGAAAAGGGGGACAAAGAACAGATGACAAATATGGAAAACAAATAACAATATGATAGACTTAAACTTAACCACAGCAATAGCAATATTAAATATAAATAGCCTAAACACTCCAATTAAAAGATTGTCAGATTGAATTAAAAAGCAAAACCTTACTAGATGCTACCAACAGGAAGTGCACTTTAAAGATAGACACAATTATGCTAAAAGGAGCATGATGGAAAATGATATACCATGTTAACACCAATAAAAAGCAAGTTGGAGATATTCATATAATGACAACAAGAAGATGAGTTATTATCCATTTCTTGCAGCATATGGAAAAATAATTCAAAATTCATCATAAATCAAAATGGAAAACCTAACCTACAATGCTTCATAATTAAACATAGAAAAAAACCTTTTTCATTCTATTAAGCAAAGATTTCTTAGGTACAGTGAGAAATTATGGTACGTATGATATTTTAAATTGCTAAATTTGACTTTATTAAAAATAAAAATTTCTTTTTGAAAGATTTTATTCAGAGAATGAAAAGAGAAATCACTGACTGGGAAAAATACTTGTAATGCATATATCTGAGAAAGGACTTGTATCCACAGTGCATAAAGAACTCTCAAAACTTAATAACAAGAAAACAAAAAAGCAAGGACTTCATGTCTAAAACACCAAAAGCAATGGCAACAAAAGCCAAAATTGACAAATGGGATCTAATTAAACTAAAGAGCTTCTGCACAGCAAAAGAAACTACCATCAGAGTGAACAGGCAACCTATAGAATAGGAGAAAATTTTTGCAATCTACTCATCTGACAAAGGGCTAATATCCAGAACCTACAAAGAACTCAATCAAATTTACAAGAAAAAAAACAAACAACCCCATCAAAAAGTGGGCAAAGGATATGAACAGACACTTCTCAAAAGAAGACATTCATACAGCCAACAGACACATGAAAAAATGCTCATCATCACTTGCCATCAGAGAAATGCAAATCAAAACCACAATGAGATACCATCTCATACCAGTTAGAATGGCAATCATTTAAAAATCAGGAAACAACAGGTGCTGGGGAGGATGTGGAGAAATAGCAACACTTTTACACTGTTGGTGGAACTGTAAACTAGTTCAGCTATTGTGGAAAACAGTATGGCGATTCCTCAAGGATCTAGAACTAGAAATACCATTTGACCCAGCCATCCCATTACTGGGTATATACCCAAAGGATTATAAGTCATGCTGCTATAAAGACACATGCACACGTATGTTTATTGCGGCACTATTCACAATAGCAAAGACTTGGAATCAACCCAAATGTCCATCAGTGACAGACTGGATTAAGAAAATGTGGCACATATACACCATGGAATACTATGCAGCCGTAAAAAAGGATGAGTTCGTGTCCTTTGTAGGGACACGGGTACAGCTGGAAACCATCATTCTCAGCAAACTATCCCAAGAACAGAAAACCAAATACTGCATGTTCTCACTCATAGGTGGGAATTGAACAATGAGATCACTTGGACACAGGAAGGGCAACATCACACACTGGGTCCTATTGTGGTGTGGGGGTAGGGGGGAGGGATAGCATTAGTAGATATACCTAATGTAAATGACGAGTTAATGGGTGCAGCACACCAACATGGCACAAGTATACATATGTAACAAACCTGCACGTTGTGCACATGTACCCTAGAACTTAAAGCATAATAATAATAAAAAAAGAAATTTTCAAACAACAACAAAAAAAGAAAACAAAAAAGACAATTTTTAAAATGGGCAAAAACTTAGAACAGATATTTGTGTCAAATAATATATACAGATGACCCAAAAAAAGCCTACAAAAAGATGTTCAATATAATTAGTCATTGGGAAACTGCAAATAAAATAGCAATGAGCTATTAGTATTGCTTACCTGTTAGTATTGTTAAATTTAAAAGACTAGCTATACCAAGTCTTGGTGAGAATATTAGAGAACCAGAACTGTCATATAATAGTGATGAAAATGAAAAAAATAAAAGATAGTTTCTGTTAAAGTTGACATATACCAACCCTATGATCCAGCATTCCACTTCTAGGTATTAATTTAAGAGAAAAGAAAGCATATGTCCATACTGAGACTTGTACATCAATATTCACAGTAGCTCTATTTGTAATAGCCAAAAAGTGGAAGAAATCAAGTTTCTACTAAAAACTGAATGGACAACAATTAAAAGGAATGACTATTGGAACAACTTGAATGGATCTCAAGGAAAGTATGCTGAGTGAAAGAAGCCATACAAAATCAATTACATACTGGGGGATCCCATTTATATAAAATTATGAAACAAAGGAAAACAAACCTATAGTGACAGAAAGCAGATCTGTAGATTCCTGGTGAGTAAGACGGGGGATGGGAGGGAAGGACAGATTCCAGGAAACATGAAGACTCTTTGGGGGATGGTGAATATGTTCATGATTTTAATTGTGGTGATGGTTTCACAAGCATAGACATATGTCAAAACTTATCAAATTGTATATTTTAAATACGTGCCATTTATTGTCTGCTAATTATTCCTCAATAAAGTTGATTTTTTTTCAAACCCTGGAGTGCAGGATTAAGGGATGTAGCTAGCTTAGGCATTCTAGGAATGACCTATTATGTGTCACTGAATAGTGAGAAGCCCTGGAAAGGCAAGAAGACTCCTGCCCTAATAGAGGTTCCATTCTGGATACAACAACACAGGGTGCCAGGTGAATGAACAGGTGCCTCAGATACAGCCCTCAAAACACTTCAGCCACTGAAACGCATGGCTGGTGTCAGAGGCGCCTCCTGGTGGTTGTCCTTATGAGGTGAAGTCCTGCTCTCTTTCCCCTGATGTTCCACATCAGATGTCCTTTGTCACCACTGTCAGCTCCCTGGAAAAAGCCTCCCAGCATCCTTGAGGGCAAAGTCACCCCCTTTCCAGGTACTGAGACCTTTTTACCACCATCCCAGAAAGTCAACCCATTTAAAAAATTAGATTGTTAACTTGAGAGGCTGAGGCAGGAGGATCTCTTGAGCCCAGGAGTTCAAGCTGCCTTGCACTATGATTGCACCTGTGAATAACCACTGCACTCCAGCCTAGGCAACGTAGGTGAGACCCAGTCTCTAAAATAATTAGATTGTTTAACTTTTTATTTGTCAGTTATACCAGTTCTTTATATATGTTGAATATCAGTTGTTTATCAGATATATGTCTGTGACTTGCTACTTGTTTCCTTAACAGTGTCATTTGATGAGCCTAATAAGTAAGTTTTTATCTTAACAATGTCTAGTTTAACCTTTATTTTCTTTCATGGTTCTTTCTTTCTAAGATCTGCCTAAGAAATCTTTGCTCACCCTCAAGTTTAAGAAATATTAGCCTTTTTTCTCTAAAAGCGCTAAGGTTTTAGCTTTCATGTTTAGGTCTATAATTAATCTCGATTAAATTTTCAGTATTATGTGTGAGGTAGTGTTTCAGATTCATTTTTTCTTATGGATATCTAATTGTTCTGGCACAGTTTGTTTCAAAGGTATCTCTTTCTCCCACTGGATCACTCTGGCATCTAGGTTTTCTATTCAATTTGATTGTTTTACTTATCACTCCTTATGCTGTTAGTAAGACACTGTCTTGATTTTTGTCATTTTGTGGTACAGTTAGTGATTTCTTGGGTCATCTTTTTCCAAGCTTGTTTGGTATTTTCTTCTTTCTTCTTCTTCTTCTTCTTGTTTTGATGCTATTTTTTTTTTTTTTTTTTTTTTGATACTGTGTCTTGCTCTCTCACCCAGGCTGAAGTGCAGTGGCTCAATCTTGGCTCACTGCAGCGTCAACCTCTGCAGACTCAAGCCATCCTTCTGCCTCAGCCTCCCAAGTAGCTGGGACCGCAGGCGCAAGCCATCATGCCCCGCTAATCTTTGTGTTTTTTTAGAGACAGGATGTAGCCAAGTCACCCAGGCTGGTCTCAAACTCCTGAGGTCAAGCCATCCTCCTGCCTTGGCCTCCCAAAGTGCTAGAATTACAGGTGTGAGCCACTATGTCTGGCCAGCTTGGCAATTTTAACCAAAAAAAAAAAAAAGCCTAGTGTTATTATGGTAGAGATTTCATGTAATCTATAGACCAATTTGGGGAAAACTGACATCTTAAAACTATTGAGTCTTTTAATTCATAAACATGATATATACCTTCAATTATTTAGACATTCTTTAATCTCAGCAACATTTTGTAGTTTTTGGTGCACAGGTCTTTTATATACTTCGTTAAATTTATTCCTAAGTATTTTAAGGTTTTGATGCTATGTAAATGGATTTGATTTTTTCTTTCATTTTGTAACAGCCTGCTACCAGTATATAAAAATACAATTAACTTTTCTATAAAAAACAGTATATCCTCCAGCCTTGCACTTATTAGTTCTAGCAGTTGTTATGTGGATTTCTTTGGATTTTCTATATAAACAATCATATTATTTGAGGACAGTTTTACTTATTTTCTGATTTTTATTTCTTGTGTATTTTTAGCAGACTTCTCGAAATGACTAGGACTTCCAGTACAATGTTGAACAAAAGTAGAGAAAGCAAACATTTTTGACTTGTTATGAATCTTAGAGAAAAAATCAATTCTTTCACCATTAAGTATGAGCTGTAGACTTTTTTTTTTTTTTTTTTTTTTTTTTTGGTGGATGCTCTTTTAACATGTTGAAGTTTTCTTCTATTCCTAGTTTGCTGGGAGTTTGTATCCTAAGTAGATGTTACCTTTGGCCTAATACTTTATCTATTAAAAGATTTAGGTGGCATTTCTCCTTTATTCCATTAATATAGTTCTGCTTTACAGTTCTTGTCTGGGCAATTTCAGCATTGGTCCTTATTGATGATCTTTATTCTTGATGCAGAGTCACATCTGTTCCCTTATTCTTCAAGAAAAACTATTGGATTTTCTATATTGTGCAACTTCAGCCTGCCCACCTTGTGAAACTTTCAAAAATGGGAAATTGACCCACGCAGATGATTTTCCCCAAGTGACTACGCCCTCCAGGGTCTGCCTGCATGCCTTGTCTTGTGCTTATTCACCAATGTCAGCAGTTTCCCACCGCTTCCCTGTCTGATCCAGGTCTTATAGCTGTTTTTGTAAAAGCCCTGATCCAATACAAGCCAACTCAGTGACACAAAAAGAAACTCATGCCTTTCTGTTTTAAGAAGGTGTCTTAATGGAGAATTAAATTCATTTAAATAGACTGTGGTTTCTGAAACATGTGGATTTATTCCTACCATGCTTTCATTTTTTCTTTCCTTTATTTCCTGATACCTCTTTTTCTGTTCCTGCTTCTCCTTCCCTTTATGCCTTCAATTGGATTGAGTAAGGTGGTTTTGTTTGTTTTTCCTTTGTTCATCTTCCCTTCTAGTTTGTAAGTTATATACTCTCTATTAATTTGATACATAATGGCTAGTATATTTGTTTCTAGGCCTCTTCAGATCAGAAATCTGTGTGAGCCTAAGATTGTAATATTGTAAATTCTATTTTATCAGTTCTCGTTGACTTAACTAAACACAAAGTTCATCAGTACTCTAAGCCGGGGAACTGTGCCGCAGTGAGGGTGGTTGCAGGGGTGGTATAGTGGCCACTTCCTGGAGTATTTGGTTCTTCCCTCTTTGGGTGTTCCCTGGGTTTTGTGACTGGGACACACTGGGGATCTTTTTATCTTATAATCATCTTAGTGAGGGGTCAAGCAAGAGCAGGTTCAAATGCTCTGTGCCTATCTCATCCCTCATAGCAGACACCAACTACATCCTTGGACTCTCAAGATAACCAGAGTGAGTCTCATATCCAGGGGCCAACCTGGACTATGCTGATATCTCAATCTAGAGAGAGGAGGCTGGATGCAGAAATCCAAGGCCACCCTACTTTTCCTTCCTTCTCATCCCTTAAACGTAAAGGACAGAACCCATGACGACTTGCCTTCACTCTGGTGAGAAGGTGACATGGGAAAACATGGTTAATCCAGTGTGTGACTGACAGTCTCCCACTGAGTCACTCTCATTGTAGAATCCATCACCTGCAACAAGCGGGTGCCTGATGGAGATAAGGCAATGAGAGGACGGCCTCTCTCCAGGATGTCTCTGAATTAATAATTGGCTCTGCAGCTCAATCTTTTGTCCTCATCTCTGTCTCTTTGTCTCACTGTCCTACCACTAGTCCTTGGAACCATGAAGTTTACATCTTCTCTCAGCTCTGTGGGATTATACCTTCCAAAAATAACTAACCCCACAGGCTCCCATCTGAGCCTCAGGCTTGAAGTCATTACTATTCTGTATCTGCCCCTACATTAACCAACCTCCTCAGTGAGTGGCCAAATTGGACTGAGACTTGGGGATGTCACGCAGAACCACACATCTCACTCTGCACACACTACCACAGTGGAGTAACCAGCAGTCACAGCTGTGCTTGAGATCTCCTACCAGAAAACTACTTACTTTTCGGAACTGGACCTTCTAAAGAGGAAGCACGAAGGAGAGATTTGCTGAAAGCAAATGGGAAAACCTAGAACCATTTCAGACTTCCTAGAATAAAGGCCCATCTGTCTTCACAGAAATAGAAGTGGTACAGGATGAAGTCTGGTCCAGAATGACCATAGTAGGCACTGGGCAGATATCTGAGCCCAGTCAGCAGTGAGGAGCACTCTGGAACTGGGAGTGAGGATCTGGTCCAGGGGTCCTGTTCTCAGAAGGCCTCTCTTTCAACAACTTGTAGCAAGAAGAAGAGCATGATCCCTGTCTGGAAAGTGAAAAGTCCAGATCCCAAACTACCTCCTGGCCCAAATTATCAGTGCAATCTGTTCTCTGGAAATACCTCAGTCCCACTTAAGGTTTTGTAAATTCCAGGGACGGACCTTTGAAGTTATCATTTAACCTAAGGAGGAGCAGTACTACCAGACTTCTTCAAATGTCAGCATCAAATGCTCGTCAAAAACTCCTGTTATTCAGATCTGCCCTAATTGTGAAGCATCAATTAAACTAAAGAAAGACACATAAATTATCTATGCAAATTTAGTAGTATCAGCCACCCATTTCTTTAATTAATCTGACCTAATTTCAAATCAACACATAAAATGTAGTATATAATTTGATGAGAATTTACCTCTACAGTATAGAATCTGATGGTTCAGGTCAATTGCCTAAAAAGTACTTACGTGTGTACAAAATGACAGAAAACATAAAAGGACAATCATAAGGATATAGAAAACTCCTCTATCATTCATGTTATGATATAAAGACTACAAAATCAGAAAGTAGTATAGATCAATTGGATTTTTTTTTTTTTTTAAGATAGAGTTTTGCTCTTGTTGCCTAGGCTGGAGTGCAATGGCGTGATCTCAGCTCACCACAACCTCCGCCTCCTGGGTTCAAGCAATTCTCCTGCTTAGCCTCCCTAGTAGCTGGGACTACAGGCATGTGCCACCACGCTGTGCTAATTTTGTATTTTTAGTAGAGATGGGGTTTCTCCATGTTGGTCAGGCTGGTCTCGAACTCCCAACTTCAGGTGATCCACCTGCCTTGGTCTCCCAAAGTTCTGGGATTACAGGTGGGAGCCACCATGCCCAGCCTCAATTGGATTTGCTAAATGAGATGGCTCTTCTAAAAAAAAAAAAAACCACAAGGTTGTACTCTCTACTCTGTTCTAGAGAATCCACAAAGGAGTATCAGGGAACTCCAAGTAACAGGAAAGTGACTTTATGCCGGGAATACCCCTGGGGCCTGTGACAAGGAAGGACATGAACAGGTGTACACACAGCCTCGTGGACGTTGAGAGCCATAGGTACCTTCATCTATGGTCGCTGATCCACACAGATGCTCACGCTCATCATGGGGAGGTACAGAGGGAGTGGACACCTGGTTCTTAAGCACTTCTGAGCGCACCTAAGAGTCAAAGGAGAAATTCAGAGCCAAGGTTCCCTCAACTCCAGAGTTTTGTCTGGATCTTAGCGCTTGAGCTGCCACAGTTACTGTGACTTTATTACATTCCCCAGACTGGAGAATTGGAGCAGCGCAAATTCCCTGCAGGTGGAATGCAGGCAAGGTAGGCAGGCTACACAGGGCAGTGCCGTCCTAGATTTTTTCTGGCCCAGATGCAGTCCCTTCTGACTGGCTGAATCACCAAGGCTGGGCCTCCGACATCATCCACCTCCCTTCACACCAGGAAAGGAATATCTGGACTCTCAGCTTAAAGAATCAGCATAAGGCGCTCTGGGCAGGATCAAATGCTTATTCATTCTATGGCTCACAGGCTTCTGAAAACCTGAGTTTGGCCTATCCAGGAATTGAGCTATTCCGGCACCCACAGAAATGTGTTCTTACTGGGGGCAGGAAGAGGAAATTCCTGCTCATTACTGACTTTGTCACCAAAGAGGACAGAGACTAAGGCAGAGTCTCCAACCTGGAAATGAAAACTGAGCTTCATATCAAGGGTTGGGTGCCCTCAGCTGCATTCATCAGATATTTAGTTTTTCTCTCTGAGCAAAAAGAGAAAAGATGCCGTGGTGTGTGTCTGAATAAGCCCTCCTAAATTTCCTATATTTATCTTCTTAAAGGAGACTCAGCACCCGCTTCATGAAAAAAAAGCAAGATGTTTTCAGATAAATAAAATGAGGGCATGGAACGTGACTAATTAGTTTTAATCTTTTTTGTAACAACACATGCATATTGCTTTAAAAATAATATAGAATCAGGCATGGTGTGGTGGCTCACACCTGAATTCCAGCACCGTGGGAGGCGGAGGCAGGCAGATCACTTGAGGTCAGGAGTTCAAGACCAGGCTGGCCAAAATGGCGAAACTCGTATCTACAAAAAAATAAAAAATATTATGCAGCCATAAAAAGGGATGAGTTCGTGTCCTTTGTAGGGACATGGATGCAGCTGGAAACCATCACTCTCAGCAAACTATCGCAAGAACTGAAAACCAAACACCGCATGTTCTCACCCATGGGTGGGAATTGAACAATGAGATCACTTGGACTCTGGAAGGGGAACATCACACACCGGGGCAGAGGGGAGGGATGGCACTGGGAGTTATACCTGACGTAAATGATGAGTTGATGGGTGCAGCACACCAACATGGCGCAAGTATACATATGTAACAAACCTGCACATTGTGCACATGTACCCTAGAACTTAAAGTATAATAAATATATATATATTACCCAGGTGTGGTGGCGCATGCCTGTAATCACAGTTACTTGGGAGGCTGAGGCAGGAGAATCGTTTGAACCTGGGTAGGGCGGTTTCTGTGAGCCAAGATGGCACCACTGCATTCCAGCCTGGGCGACAGAACAAAAGAAAAACAAAAAAAGAATTGAAAAGTGCAAAATTACAAACAACAGAGCCCTGCCCATTTCTTCCCTACCAAATCCCACTCTCCTGATGCAACCACTTCCCTTGTTTTATCCCAATCCTCTGATCCAGTCAGGAAAGGCATTGTCTATGCCAGAGACACAGCTTCATCCTGGGAATCTTCACACCCCCTCCCTGGGTGAAGCCACCATTCCATGACTCTTGGGATTGCCCTCTTCTTAGTCTATTTCTCTTTCTGACTCATTTGCTTATCTAACCCGTTTATTTACCATCAAGTCATCTAGGTATAAACATCAAAATATTTCTCTCTTTTTTCCTTTTCTTCTTCTTTAATTTCTACTTTCGATGTTGCTATATTCACTTGCTTTTTATCTCACTGGATATCAGGTCCTCTAGCAACATCCCAGTCAAACTTCACAACTTTCTTGTTATTATTATTTTTTTTTCAGAAGAGCTTCTCAAGATGGTGGGCATAGGCGAATGGGTCGTGTTCCCCTACCAGTGCTGAAATGTTGGGGGCCAAGGAAAAGCATAGGAAAGGATAGGAAAGGCAGAGTTCTGGCAACACTGGCTTTGGGTTTGCAGAGGGAGGGGTTCCCACACTTTCTGGTACAGTCTGATTTCCTTTGGTTGCAGTAAACAGTGTGTTGTAGTTTCTTGGACAGTGTGACTGACCATCAGTGTCACCCTGCCTGTCTCCATCATGAAGCTCTCTCAGGACCCGAATAGCTCCCAGGTTCAAATTCTTTTCGTGGTTGGACATCCCATCACTTGACACATTGATCCCTTGGGGAAAATCTCATGGTTCCAACCCTTCTGCCAACCACTGGCTACTTTGCATGGAGTCATGAGAGTCTTCAGTCTTCTACACTTTAAGTGTCTAAAAGTTCTGAGTTGGGGTGGGAGTTTCTGCCAAGTTCTTCCAAGGAATGTGACCACACAGTTTCTTTAGGTTCTGCTGGTGCTGGGAAGGTTAGAGCCTTGTCTTCACATATCTCTAGAGTACACCACACTTCAGTAAAATCACATCAGGGTCTCCCTGAACTCCCTCACCACACGCTGCCCTGGCCAAGGAGCCAAGGTGAGCCTGTGGGTCTCTAGGTGTGGCAAAGCTCCCAGTCCCACTGCCTGTTTGAGTGATTCACTTGGGAGGCTCCATCCTGGATATGGGATAAGAGAGCATCCCCTGGCCCTTCTCCATGAGGAGGTCAAGAACTCGCCTCTCACCACAAGGGATGCCTTTCCTACAAAGCATCCCACTCCCTTTCTCTCTTCCCTGTCTTCCTCTTATTCATGAGATATTACATACACTTCGTTGTTTACCAAAAGATATTTGTTAGTTCCTGTAAGAGGTCAGCACCATTCTAGCCATTGAGCACATAGTTCTCTGGTCTCATGACAAAACAGGTTCCCTGGCCCCACAGAACTGGCATTTTGGTAGTGGAGACAATAAATAAATAAATGAATACATACATGCATACATACATTTTCCAAAACCATGGAAACATACATTCTATGAAGAAAATAATTGAGCAAAATAAGGGGCTAGGACATGGGTGAGGGACTCTTGGAGACAGGCTGACTGGGGAATATCTTTTGAGAAGTTGTCTTTTTTGCATATGCATGGAAGAAGCGAGAGAGTGGACCACTTGTTGACCTGGGGAAGCCTATTCCTTCAGAGGAACAGGAAAGGCTCCCTGCAGGCAAGGGTAAGCTTGCAGGGCAAGAAAATCAGCAGAACCCAGTGCATCCGGAGCAGGGGAGTCAGATGGGCAGGGAGAGAAGGCAGCAGAAAGATAAGGAGGACCCAGATCACGTGGGCTTGGTGAGTGCTTTGGTTATTATTTGGGGTGTAAAGCAAAGCTATTAGACGATTCTGCGCAAGAGTGAAAAGAGAAAAGGCGCCATGGTGTGTGGTCTGAATAAGCCCTCTTAAATTTCCTCTGACTCTAGGGAGGTAAGAACAGAAGCAAGGAGACTATTACAATGCTCCAGAAGAGAGAGTCAATGTTGGATTTCAGAGAGCAGAACCACAAAGAGTGATTGGGATTAGGACTGACCAACAATATTTGGTTTCAAGAGTAATGATTTTCTTTCCTAGCCAACACTGAAGCCGAGTCTGATTCCTAATTCAGAGTTAGGAAACCATGAGACCTCCAAGTCCTCTCCTCTCCTCTCCTGGACACATTATAGATTTTTCAGTATCCACAACTGAATGCAAGACTGTGTTCCGGCTAGTGCAGCATGCAGGAGACTATGACCCAGGGGTGGCATGTCACATAATGGTTAAGAATAGAGAGACTTGGCTTCTAACTTGGCTAGATTTCTTAGTAACTGTATGACTTTGGGCACATTCTGTCATCTCTCAAAGCCTCTGTTTTCTTACATGAGAAATAAAATTAATAGTCCCTAAATAGTTGTGTGTGGGCACATTGACTCCCACCTGTAACCCTAGCACTTTGGGAGGCTGAAGCAGGGGCATTGTCTCAGGAGCTTGAGACCAGCCTGGGCAACACGGTGAAATCTCTTCTCTACTAAAATATAAAATACAAAAAATTAGCCCAGCGTGGCGGTGGGTGCCTGTAGTCCCAGCTACTTAGGACGCTGAGGCAGGAGAATCACTTGAACCTGAGAGACAGAAGTTGCAGTGAGCCGAGATTGCGCCACTGCACTCCAGGCTGGTGACAGAGCGAGAGCGAGACTCCATCTCCAAAAAAAATGGAAGAGTTGTGTGTGAAGATTAAAAGGTTGCTCAGGTAAAGCTATTACAACTTTATCAGAAATAGAATAAGCTCTCAATATTTGTACAATATAAAAGTGACATAGTGGGTGTGTATAACTTCTGCAAGGAGTACGGTGATTGGCCTAACATCAGATGTAAACACAGCAATGGCTTCATGCAGTTTAGTGGGTCAAGAGAGCCACACCTCTGCCTCCAAGGGAGATACACCTCTGCCTCCAAGGAAGACCAGTAAAGGCGTTCTCCTCAACTCAGCAACTGGCCTAATCCCAATTTCCTCATTGCTGTTTTCTGATGTTGGTTCTGCTCTTGTTAATCCGGAAACACAGACCAGTCATGCTTGTGTTGCTCCACTGTCACTCATCCAGAGCCTCACAAGACCTTTGGACCATATCAACTTTCTTGCCAAAATGAACACATCCAGGAGCAGGAGAGAATGTTCTTTCCTTGGTCATTAAGGGGCCTGGAAGTCCTGGACCAGCTTTTCAAACTCTTACATGCAGCTAGAGCCTTGACTTTGAAACCAGGGACAAGGGCATCTCTTGCTAAAGGTAACTTCTACTGCTCAGAACCCAGTTATGGGGAACTTCTTTCACGTCTCTGTGTTTAGCCTTAAGGTGCCTCTGGGAGTCTTGTCAAAGGTACAGAGTACTGAAGGAACCAAGGCTGCTTGCAAGCGTGCAGATTGGTGATCTGCTTACCCACTGTGTGGACAACTATTGAATCAGACATCAAAGATCCTGAGGGAAGGAAGGTTGTGAACAACTGATTCTCATTGTGGAGAGTCTGTGATATTCTTGGGGACTGTTCTGGTGCCCTAACTAGAAAACCAGAGGCAGATGACCCCTAATAGTCAAAGCCCTTTGTGGAGCCCACCAGTGGCCATGTGCAGGATCCTTACAGATGTCTCTTTGGATGAGGAATGGAGGAAGATGGGCTCAGTGAGGCAGGTTAGCTACCAATTACTTAGGAGTGTTCAGCTTTAAGTGAGGAAAAGTGGTGATTAACCTGCTGTGTGGAGGGCTAAAGTGGAAATACACACACATACACACACACACACACACACACTCCCTCCCTCCTTCCTCTCAACCCAGAGACTCAGGGCACTAGAAGGTGCCTGTGGTGATGTGTTGGAACGTCCTAACAATCCCAGATGCAATGAATGGAAAGCAGCCAAGACCTTCACAGCCTGGAGAAGCAGGACTATGCCAGCCACAGCACAGAGGGGAGCTTCCATTCAGGGTTTTGTGGCCTTGAAATATGCTGTACCCATCCTTATTCTCAAATATGCATCTGGCAGAGGCTCTCAGGGCAGCTCTCTCTAAAGAATTTTTACAGTAAAATTTTAGGAGGAGAGGAGAAAAAAGCATAACATTTTTCTTCTCTCCTTCTCTCACATGGCCAACTGTTAACAACCTCCTCACCACCATCTGATCTATCTGGTTCTCTTCACAACAGGCTCTGAAGACATCATGAACCCACAATGTAAGTGATGAGTTGCAAATCAGCTTGGAAATATCTCCACCTGACCTCACCAAAGACAATAGGATGGAAGGACCCCTATCATTTGCTAAGCTATCAATGTATTTGCTCTTGCTAAAACACTCAGTTCATAAAACAGCCTTTGAAAATCTCAGGGCATCTAGCTCTTTTATTATTATCTGTATTTAGAATTGCTTATTTATTTTGATAAGAGGATTTTTAAAAACAACATACTGATAACTAATTTAAATATTATGAGGTTTTGTTACCACCTAGACATTTTATCATTCAGAAAAAGACAAGTCACTAATAGCCCTAGGAAAAGGTGAATCTTGGGACTGGGATTGCACGTAGATCCTTTCAGATGCTTTGATTCACAAACTAGCCCCTGCCCTATTTCCCCTCCATTTATCGTTATAGCCACTACTTCTCAGAGCAATGAGACTCTCTCCAGAAACTCAAAAGCCATTAATACCAGGATGCAACTGGAGTCTTGAAGTTGATAACCTCACATGTATTTTGTGCATTTTTGTCATCTGGCAGGGCAGGCAGAACCGAAATCCTATGCTATTCGTGATTCTCGACAGATGGTGTGGGTCCTGAGTGGAAATTCTTTAATAGCAGCTCCTCTTAGCAACAGTGTTAAGCCTGGTGAGTGACAATCAAAGCCACTGTTGCTTCTTGAGGTGATGCCAGCTTCACCAGGAATGAGGCTGAACTTGCACAAGCCTGGCCCTGGACCTCGCCCACGTCTAGGTACCAGCCCAATGGCCACAGGGAAGGTCAAGTGAGAAAGGGTACTATGATTCCCTTCCACAAAGGAAATCCCATATCTAGAAATGAGGGTGTTAAGGGTTGACAGCTCCTCTTACCAAAAGAAAATATCTTCAGATTAGAAGGGCTTATCCATTCAAACAACAGCTAGCCTTCTCCTTGGAGTTTCTCTCCTTCAGGTTCCAACCATTGCTACCTATGTCCTCAGATTCAAACTCCATCATCTTTCCACCACCAAACCTACACAGCTTTCTAAATTGGTATCCTCTTTTCTAATAATGGGGAAATATTCCTTCCTCCCATCAAAAGTCAGTCCATCTCAGTTTCTTTCCGTGTATCCAGAACTTCAACGTTTAATTCCTTACTTCCCTGCAAATTCCACCTTTGTTTACTGGACCTTTTCTATCATTGTCAGACATGCTGTAACCTTCTCTTGATTCCCACATTTTCCTCCTACCAACACTTTTTCTTATGCCAATCATAGCAAAACTTCACAAGAGCTGGCTGCATAGTTTGCATTCTGACATCTGGATTACTCTGACTACTCCCCCCAACCTCCTATTTCACCTATGACCTTCCAATACTCAAACCCAAAGGATACTTCCTGGTCCCTATGCTATTTGGCCCTCAGCTCACTAGTGTAATGGACCATTTCCTTCTTGAATACTCTACATCTTCTCCCTTTTTATTTTTTAAATGGAGTCTCGCTCTGTCACCCAGGCTGGAGTGCAATGGCGTGATCTCAGCTCACTGCAACCTCCACCTCCCAGGTTTCAAGCAATTCTCCTGCCTCAGCCTCCGGAGTAGCTGGGATTACAGGTGCCCACCACTGTGCCTGGCCAATTTTTGTATTCTTAATAGAGATGGGGTTTCACCATATTGGTCAGGCTGGTCTCAAACTCCTGACCTCATGATCCGCCCACCTCGGTCTCCCAAAGTGCTGGGATTACAGGCATGAGCCACCGCGCCTGGCCCATCTTCTCCTTCTATAAGAACATTACTTCTCCTGAGGTTTGCTGGCTCCTCTTTTGCATTTTCCTTTATGACTCTCCTTTGTCTCTGAAATCTCCAAATGATGATGTTCCCCAGGGCTCAGCCAGTCATCACTTACAAGCCCTGTGAATGGGCAACGAGCTGATCCTTTGGATTGATGAATCACCGCTATGCTCATTCACTCTGCCATTGACATTTGCAACACAGAACTCCTCTCTCAATGGTTTACTCACGTCCTCTTGAGGTCCTCTCAGATACCTCTAACTTCATGTATCCCAAGTAGAACAATGGATCTGTCTTCTCAAAATCGCTAATGGTCTCTGTTAGTGGCATTTCTGTTCACTCCATTTCCTCAAGCCAGAAATACAGGAGACATCCTTGATTCCTCCTTTCCCTCACTCTCCATTCAATCTATTAGCAAAGATTGGTAGGTCCATGTGCAAAACATGCCTGATTTCTAAGATAACGTCATCTCTTGCCGGGACCACTGCCATCACATTCTCACTATCCCCCTCTCACTTTATTTGGGTAGCCTCCATCCCATCTCATGTTGTGGCCCATGAGATAGAAGCTCCCCACTTTTATCTCACAGGCCACATCTTAAGTGTATGACCACATTTTGCTGCAAGGGTGGTAGGAAATTTTACTTTTCTTTTTGGGAAGCGATGTGTCCTGGTGACAACTGGGGTTCTGTTATTAAGGAGGAAAAACAAAATAGGTTTGAGGGGGTGATGGAGGGTCTCTGCCACATGGCTGATGGGAGGAGCCTGTCACTATTCCCTGCCTGGGAGGAGTAACTGAGTGTCAGACCAGAAAGATTGAAATATCTTCTCCATTTTCCTTTGTGTTTCCAGTCACTCTTCATTTAATAACCTGCAGAGACACAGAATTCAGTGATAAGAAAAAGGGTAATCTGGTTTACCTGGGAATCAAGGGAAAAGATCTCTGTCTCTTCTGTGCAGAAATTCAGGGCAAACCTACTTTGCAGCTTAAGGTGAGTGATTGTGCAGCTAATGAGAGAAGTACTGTCAAATGGACTTTTTATTTCATTTAATATGCTACTGAATAAAACTAATATTCTTGCAATCCTGGGTTATTCAATGTAAGGAAATAATTCTGACCTGGCTGATCCCCGAATCTACAAATGCTGCCTTTGGAATGGATATAACACTTCTTTTAATGTCAGAGCATAGATCCTCTGAAAGATAGCAAGTACACTCACAGGAATGTTTCAGAAAAGCCAAAGAACAGTAGTTTCTCCATTCTCAGTCCTGATGAACTGCCTTCTGGAAATCCTCTAAGATGATGGGATGCTCTCACTAAAGCAAAGGCCACTGCACAGCGGAGGAGACAAAAAGAGATTGTGAATGTGAATTTTGAAGCTTACATGTTTATGGTCTGTGTATCATAAACACATAAATCTTACCAAGGCAATATTGTAGTTATGAAGCTAATCCTTCTTCGATTGATGGAAGTTGTAATGTGTAAGCCCACTTGGAGGTTGAGGATGCAGCAAGACTGGCAGGAACCGGCAGACAAATGCATACCAAAAGCACCAAGAGAGAGATTTAAGCCTCCCTCTGTTCCAGGGAAGACAATGATGCTTCAAAGAGTCAGAGTACCTTGTGTCAGAGGATCCTGGAGTGGAGCCAGGCTGTGGGAACCCAGCCAGTTCCCTGTTTTAACAGTCTAATGCCCTGCTTCATCTGCCTTTGTCCCTAGCTTCTGTCCCTTCCTTTAGGGCAGCAGTCCCTCTCCTGTGGTACACTCAGGGCTGAGTTACTTTAGCTTCCTCCTCCCACCCTCCTCTCTAACAAGCCTGTTTTTCATCCCCAGGAGAAAAACATCATGGACCTGTACATGGAGAAGAAAGCACAGAAGCCCTTTCTCTTTTTCCACAATAAAGAAGGCTCCAGTTCTGTCTTTCAGTCAGTCTCTTACCCTGGCTGGTTCATAGCCACCTCCTCCACATCAGGACAGCCCATCTTTCTCACCCGGGAGAGGGGCATAACTAACAACACTAACTTCTACTTAGATTCTGTGGAATAAATCCAGCCTAGGCTGTGGATAGAGAATCAAGCTGTCAGAGTCATCTTAACAGACCATCATGTGACTGAGTTCACCAGCACTTCAGTCCATCCATAGCTTACCTCATTCTTACCATCCAAAAGCCACCTCCTCCTCCAAACATCCATTTCTGTACCAACACCCTCACTTGAATTTCACTATCCCAGATTGAAACCTAAGAATCATTTTCCATTCTTTCTTGATTTTTACCCCACCATCCACTCAGCTGCCATGCCCAGTTTAATCAACCACCCAAATGCTGCTTCATGCAACCCTCCTTTCCTATTCCTTTGGCCAACCCATGATGTAGAGATGTAGATTCGTGACATTTTTGTTCATACAACTTTTTCAATAAAAGAATGGGATGCATTAATTTTTTACGTGTTTATTATGAACATTCTAATATGTACCCCAAAAATAAAGTGAAAGAATGGGATGAATGTGAAATTAAAAGTTTGCATGTCTTCATAATCGTAATGAATTCTTAATGTCATTAGTTAATAATTTAACAGTGTATACACTTAACCCTTGAACAACACGATTTTGAACTGCACAGGTCCACTGAAACACTGATTTTTTCAATAAAAGTTACACCAAATGTCCCTGCTTCTCCCGCCTCCCACTCTAACTCCTCCACCTCTTCTGCCTCTCCATCCCTGAGACAGCAAAAACAACCCCTCCTGTTTCTTCTTCTCAGTCGATGTGAAGATGATAAGGATAAAGGCTGTTATGATGATTCACTTCCACTTAATGAATAACAATAATATGTTTTCTCTTCCTTACGAGTTTCTTATTAACATTTTCTTTCCTCTAGCCTACTTTGTTGTAAGAATAAGTTATATAATACATAAAACATACAAAACATGTTAATTGACTGTTTATATTATTGGCAAGGCTTCTGGTCAACAGTAGGTTATTAGTTAAGTTTTTAGGAAGTCAACAATTACACATGAATTTTTGACTGTACTGCTACCCCCACGTTGTTCAAGGGTCAACTGTACTTTGGTTAAGATAAGTTGCTAACCATGGAGAATGTAAACCAATCCATATTTTTAAAAATCATTTATATTGGTTTTAATTTCTTTCAGACAACTTCTAGAACTGGATTTTTTTTTGTTTTTACTTTATAAAGTAGCTGGAAGAAGCATCAGCTATGACACTTTCTTGTTATTATTCATGTTTTCTGGAATATTGTTCATATACATTCAATCTACAGCTCTTTTATAGGGATACTTTTAAGCCAGTTGTCCATTTTGTGAGGGTTATTTTAATTGAAGTTTGTAATATAATCTGCAAATTCACTAACAAAGTACATGTAGACTGCAATAAATATGCCATAATATCCTGAGCATGAACATGAGCATAACAGGCTCTCTTCTCTCATGAGACCTTGTCCTTCTTTGCACATGACAAGCAGGCATATTGGGTCTTGCAATGGGCACCCACTGATAAATTCAAATTTCTCAGCCAGGCATAATTTGTCCTCAAACCTATGCTTCTGGCATTATCTCTCATTTCTTCAGTGCCCCCCCCATTCTGTTTGTGATACTCCTTGAACCCCACCTTACATGCTGTTAGCAGACATTTTACTCCAGTCATTACCGTGCAACCAACTTTGAAACAGTGTAACCTGGCAGTGTATTATCTCAGCAACATTGAACATTTCTCTCTTCCAGCTTCAGGCCTCCCAAGATAACGTAGGGAAGGACACTTGCTGGAACCTAGTTGGAATTCACACATGCATAAACCTGGATGTGAGAGGGAGCTGCTGCATGGGAACCCTTGACCAATGGGGAATGGGAGTGGGTGAGGAGCAACTTCTCTTATCCGTTCCACAGGTGGACAGTTCTGAGAGGCATTCATTCTTCATGGTTCCTCAGAGGTTCCCAGCAGCATTGAGACGTAATCACCCATGGCAGGGCTAAGTTCAAGAACACATCCTGAATTGACTTCCCTCATTTCCCTGCTTTAATTTCCCCAGCCCCTTCTCATGTTTCCTAGGGTCACTTGTCATCCTCTTGCATGCAAACCCTTGTCTCAGGCTCTGCTTTCTGGTATAAACCCAGGCTAAGACAGATTCTATTAAAACCAACTTCTCTTCTCTACTCCTCCAACACGTTGAATTTCTTCCCTCTACGTCCCTGCTCATGCCTTTGCACACATCTCAAACAGTTCCATTGCTACCTATGTCTTACTAACATCCTAAATCCCTTCCAGCTGTTTAGGGGACTCTCCTCATCTCCCCAACCAAAGGCAACATCTTATCTTCTGCGAGGTCTGTAGCATTTTTGCCTTCTCATGGGACATTTATTTTCTTAGGCTTTGTGCTATAGCTTCTTCTCCTTGTCTTGGCCCATTTGCTCTCTTCTCCTCAACCAAATTCTAGGTACATAGAGGCAGAAATTTGTCTCTTTCATTTATGAACTCCCTTTACATACCAAATCTTCCCTCCCTCTTAGCAGTTTCTCAGAATATATTGTTGAAGCAAATTAATTTTCATTTAATGTATTAGCATCTTCCCATTAATACCAAAGTACATCAGGGAGAATCTGCATTATCACGGCCGAGGCAGCCCTCAACTTCAAGAAGGGTCCAAGGAACTGGAAAGCTTCTCAAAGAAAATGGAGAGGAAAAACATAGAAAGGCTGCTTAGAAGCTTCCCTGTCTCAATTCTTCCTCCTTTTCCCCATAGGCCAATATGGCCCCAGGGGAATGCGATGATACAAGGGCATCCACTCGGGAGGAGATGGCTGCAGAAATGAAACATAACCAAGAGTATCCCCAGGAGCTTCTAGCCAGTATCTTGTGCCTCCCTCTTGGAGGGCTCAGTGCACAGTCTGAGGGTTTGCACTTTGTCCAAGCCTTTCCCCATATGTATTTATGCATAAGCACAACAGCATAGGCGCACAAGAGAAGGAGCCCAGGGAAATTCACCATTGAAAATGTTTTCTCTGACAAGGTCAGGACTAAGCACAAGATGGCCTTGAGGATGGCCATGAAAGACTTGCAACAATGTACTTGGATACACAGTACATAAATTTTCTGAGAAGGGCTGCAAAGAATGTGAGTTCTGTAAATAGCTAAATGTATAGAAAGAATCTATAGGAAGATGGCGATGAAAAACACAATGTAATCCTGGACTATGCTTATAAATATCAGTTTCCCAGCTATCCCAGGGGTACTGAACATGAGCAAGAGATAGACAGCCAGCCCACCTTACATCGCACCACCTGTGCCCTCTGCCAGAGGAGTGAGAACATTGTGGTGGTGAAGGAGGAAGAAGAGGAGGAGAAACCACAGAAAGACTCAAGAGGTGTCCTCAGATATTTTATTTGCTCTCCTGGATCCAGGGATACGATGTTCTTTGCTTCAATCTAAGAACCACAGGAGAAGGCACGGGACAACAGATTTCTGTTCAATCTGTATCAGAAGGCACTACCCAAACAATATGGGTTTCCTAAACCTTGCAAGGAGGTAGGCTAATTCCTTGTCTATCTGTAGTATGGAAAAAATAAGGCCAACACACACACACACACACACACATACACACACACACGAAATAGAATATCGATAAATGGAGAAAAAGCATGAGCAGTGTTATTCCCCCTGTTCCAGTCTCTGAAGTTCTAGTTCCTGTGACCTTTTTTTCCAGCCTGTGAGATACTCTAATATTCAAAGAGATGTTGATGCTTTTGTTGCTTTCTTAAGCAACAGTCATGGTCCTCAGACCCAGGACTATTGAATGGTGGGTTTTTCACAGGATGGTAGAGAGTTTACCCTTGTGACACTCAAAGACAGTTTGTCCCCTGAATCTCTTCCATTCAGAAACCTGAATGCAAGTCCATTTCAGAGATCCCTACACGCTTCCACCCATCCTTTCTCTTCAATTTCCGTCAGCATGCATATCTGCCCTGCCCTTCCCTCAACTTCAGTTTCCTTTATTCTTCAGAAGAGAAAATGTAAAAAACTCTATAACCTTGCAACTGAGAATCTTTGTCTCTCACTTAGGTCAATACGTTTATTTTAACGTTGTTGATGATCTAATGTGAATTAGGGGCAAGAAAACAACACTTGGGTTGTCAATAAGAAAGAAGGGGAGATAAATATGCAGTTAAAGAACAGATCAGTTAACTACCTTATTAGTTTGAGTTGCTTACAAGTAGATTTCTGATTATAAAAAGAATACTTCAAATTCAACTCTAGGCCATATGGTTGGGAAGTAACACCAGAAATAAGTGAGTAAACTACATGGAAACCCATAATGTCATTCTGTTAATGGATTTCTCCTTAACTAAGGATGCAATTAAAAAGGAGACAGAGACTAGCAAAGACTGTTCAGTTGACAATATCTAACAGCAATCATCAAAAGATCAAAAACCATACACTGATGTTCTCTGTTTCTTGTACAGTTTAGCAGGTTAAATTTTGCAGATTACAGCTCTGGTTCTCTAAAATCAGTTTTATCTATGCCTATAATAGCAGTATGGCCATAATAAAAGCCACATCTAACTGACTAAGGCCAAATCCACTAGTAAAAACTTCTCTGAACTCACCATGTAGTTTGAACCCCAAACAACAAAGCTTGTGTTTATCTCAAAGGAAGTGTCAGGATCAATAATTTGAATTATGCAACAAATATGTTTTGAGCACCTATGCTGTTCTAAGTGCTGGGGACATAGTAGTAAACAAAAAGGGGAAAATATGGCCATCCTCATGGAACTGACATTAAATTTTGAAAGTTTGTAGGTAACAGTCCCTCCTTCCAATCCCCATCCATGTTCAAACATTTAGAAACTATGTTGATGCCAAAATCAAAATCATAGCAGTGTCTTTATTAATGCTACAGCTGGGTTAGGGAAGTGAGAGGTGCCTCTTAGTCTTTTGGGGCCTCAGTCTAGACTTTTGGGGCCAAAACCATGCCCACCAACTCTAATTTCATTTTCTCCAGCCACTGTAATAATCTGTCACTCTTCAGCAGATCCAAGTGAGTAAGGCTGAGTGGAAGGCAAACTCCAAGCTGCTCCATGTAGCCTCAGTGTAGAATCTGCCCTCTTAGTCCCCACTCAATTGGTGGTTTAGCAAATGTCCACATCTTGCTAAACCTAGGAGATACTTCTCCTCTCCTGCAGGTAGAGAGAAGAGGAAGAGTTCCCTTCAACATCGCCACCTTAGAAAGAAGGACAAAGGCACAAACCACTGCTCAGTGAAATAAAAGAGGACACAAACAAATGGAAGAACATACCATGCTCATGGATAGGAAGAATTAATATCGTGAAAATGGCCATACTGCCCAAGGTAATTTATAGATTCAATGCCATCCCCATCAAGCTACCAATTACTTTCTTCACAGAATTGGAAAAAACTGCTTTAAAGTTCATATGGAACCAAAAAAGAGCCCGCATCTCCAAGACAATCCTAAGTCAAAAGAACAAAGCTGGAGGCATCACGCTACCTGACTTCAAACTATACTACAAGGCTACAGTAACCAAAACAGCATGGTACTGGTACCAAAACAGAGATATAGACCAATGGAACAGAACAGAGTCCTCAGAAATAATACCACACATCTACAGCCATCTGATCTTTGACAAACCTGAGAGAAACAAGAAATGGGGAAAGGATTCCCTATTTAATAAATGGTGCTGGGAAAATTGGCTAGCCATAAGTAGAAAGCTGAAACTGGATCCTTTCCTTACTCCTTATACAAAAATTAATTCAAGATGGATTAGAGACTTAAATGTTAGACCTAATACCATAAAAATCCTAGAGGAAAACCTAGGTAGTACCATTCAGGACATAGGCATGTGCAAAGACTTCATGTCCAAAACACCAAAAGCAACAGCAGCAAAAGCCAAAATTGACAAATGGGATCTAATTAAACTAAAGAGCTTCTGCACAGCAAAAGAAACTACCATCAGAGTGAACAGGCAACCTACAGAATGGGAGAAAATTTTTGCAATCTACTCATCTGACAAAGGGCTAATATCCAGAACCTACAAAGAACTCAAACAAATTTACAAGAAAAAAACAAACAACCCCATCAAAAAGTGGGCAAAGGATATGAACAGACATTTCTCAAAAGAAGACATTCATACAGCCAACAGACACATGAAAAAATGCTCATCATCACTGGCCATCAGAGAAATGCAAATCAAAACCACAATGAGATACCATCTCACACCAGTTAGAATGGCGATCATTAAAAAGTCAGGAAACAACAGGTGCTGGAGAGGATGTGGAGAAATAGGAACACTTTTACACTGTTGGTGGGATTGTAAACTAGTTCAACCATTATGGAAAACAGTATGGCAATTCTTCAAGGATCTGGAACTAGATGTACCATATGACCCAGCCATCCCATTACTGGGTATATACCCAAAGGATTATAAATCATGCTGCTATAAAGACACATGCACATGTATGTTTATTGCAGCACTATTCACAATAGCAAAGACTTGGAATCAACCCAAATGTCCATCAGTGACAGATTGGATTAAGAAAATGTGGCACATATACACCATGGAATACTATGCAGCCATAAAAAAGGATGAGTTTGTGTCCTTTGTAGGGACATGGATGCAGCTGGAAACCATCATTCTTAGCAAACTATCACAAGAACAGAAAACCAAATACCGCATGTTCTCACTCATATGTGGGAACTGAACAATGAGATCACTTGGACTCAGGAAGGGGAACAGCACACACCGGGGCCTATCATGGGGAGGGGGGAGGGGGGAGGGATTGCATTGGGATTTATACCTGATGTAAATGACGAGGTGATGGGTGCAGCACACCAACATGGCACAAGTATACATATGTAACAAACCTGCACGTTATGCACATGTACCCTACAACTTAAAGTATAATAATAATAAATAAATTTTAAAAAAAAAGAAAGAAAAAGGACAAAGGCTTCCCATCCATGTGGACCAACATAGGAATGCTAGGAAGGACATAGAAATAAGAGGAGGAAGATTCCCATCTCTTCCATCTTTGAGTGGGTTTGGTATCAAGGAAATGCTACAAATGGAATAAGCTGCAAACTTTTTCTCTTTTATTGGGTTCTGGAGAGTTTGTAAAACAAGGACACTATCTGTTTTTAAAGAGTTGGTAAATCATACCTGTAAAGCTAGAGAAGGTCGGAGTCTGTTTAGAAGTCGATTTGGACTACATAGCCTGTACATGTGTTTTGTCCAGTCCTTAGAGCGTTTTTTTTAAAAATTGTAAGGTCAAGGTTTTCATGAAAAATGGGAAGATCAGACAGTTTGTTCCTGAATTCCCACAGAGCAACAAGCTCCTAGAGCTCAGTCTGTTATTTCTTTTTTTGATGTATAGGGGTTAAGTCCTGTGGAAGAAACAGCAGAATTATTCAACATTATTTATATAATATGCAATTATTCCCTAGAGCATGAGAAGAGAAAAGCTCTGTTTAGTATGTATCACTTAAAAGAAACACATATGATTAAAAGTAATTGAAAGACATTTCTTCTTAAAACTTCTAGAATCTTATGCTGGTAAAATAAACTAGTTTTTCCCATGTAATCAAGTCTATATGATATTATTTTTATAGTATATTATTTTTCTTCATCCATTTGCCTTTAGTTCCCATGTGGGCTGCTCTTTATCTACCATGGGCAGAACCGTGTATTTCCATAGCTATGTAATAGGATCTCAGCGAGTCTTTTTCTCCCAAAAGATGCAGCAACAAAAAGTTAGGGATTATAGCCACGGAAAATACAGTCAGTTGTTTCTTACAATGGAATAGTAACAGTCTAGGCCTCCTACTGTAGCCACCAAGTAGCCACCCTGGGTATCCACTCTTTCATCCATTGATTTGCTCAGCACCACACCTAGTTATTGTATCAGAAAATTTTCAAGCATACAGAACGTGATGGGGACCACAGCTTTTGAGAAATATAGCCCCTGCTAAAACTACTTTCTTCACATGGTGTTCACACTTTTCACTTTTTAAAATGTTAATTTTTCAGTTATTAATACATCGATACATTCATCTTGAAATAAAGTTAAAATATACCAGATAAATCCAAATTCTTTCCCCCCAGATCCTAGTTCCTCTTTCTCCACCCCAATGGTAACCACTGTTATATGTTGGTGTCACTCTGGCTATTTCTTATGCATTTACATACTCATAGGCTCCACTGGAAGCAATCAATGTTGTTTTATGTGTGCCCCTGTGCATCTGTATATATGTGTAAATGTGCGTGCATGTTTCTCTAGCTGAAATAATAAAATACATATTTTTCTCCAACTCATTTTTTTTTGAGACTGTCTCACTCTGTCATCCAGGCTGGAGCACAGGGGTGCAATCTCAGCTTACTGCAAAGTCCGCCTCCCAGGTTCAAGTGATTTTCCTGCCTCAGCCTCCCGAGTAGCTGGGATTACAGGTGCCTGCCTAATTTTTATATTTCTACTAGAGACAGGGTTTCACCGTTTTGGCCAGGCTGGTCTTGAACTCCTGACCTCAAGTGATCCACCTGCCTCAGCCTCCCAAAGTGCTGGGATTGCATGTGTGAGCTACTGCGCCCAGACCAACTCACTTTTTCACTGAACAATG
>NC_037681.1:4709834-4817064 GCF_003255815.1 Theropithecus gelada
CCTTCCTCCCTCCCTCCCTCTGTCCTCCCCCACGGTGGGCAGTCCTCCCCTCCTGGCCTGCCACCCTCCCGGCACCCTTTGTCCCTTACTCTGAGAGAAAGGTGAAGCCATGGGCACCCAGCAGCACATTCCCGTGGGCATCCACCTTCAGCAGGTTCCCATAGAGCGCATTGAACAACAGCCCCCTGTGGACGGGGGTCGGGGGGACTGTGGGTGGGAGTACCAAGGCCGGGTGGCCTCCCGCCTGTCCTGAGTCACACACCTGGTGGGGAAGGTGGAGTCGTAGGTGTAGCGCAGGATCTCGTGTGGGTATCCGATGCACGCTAGGAGCTCCGGCAGCAGCCGGAAGGCCAGGGCCTCATAGACTGGGACTTGTAGGCTGCAGAGGCCCGGACAGAGTCAGGGGGTTGGTGCCTGGCTGCCCAACCCCTGCTCCCTCCACTCCCAATACGCTCTGTTCCAGGCCTCTCTACCAGCCAGAGCGTATGGTCCATGTCAAAGCCAAAGCAACGAATCTTCCCCAGTGCCAGGCTGCGGTTGACAAAAATCCTGGGGAGAGACAGGAGGATGTTGGCATCAGCCCCCCAGCCCCTCAGAATCCAAGACTCAAAGACAGAGTGGGCGGAAACCCAGCAGAGGAGGGCAGAGCATTCCCTGCAGCTGCAGAAAGGATGGAGGAAGTGGGTCAGGCCAAGCTGGGGCCCTGCCTGGACCCATGTGTGTCCCAAGGCAAGTGCGAGTGTGCGTGTAAGCGCGTGTGAGCATGTGTGCAAGCGTGCATCTGAGTGCGTGCGGGTAATCAGCAGTTTGCTGTCCCGCCGTGCAGGCGTGTTACAGGCATCCGACCCTGTAAGAAAGTATGTGCAGTTGTTGGTGTGAGGGTTGTCACCTTCTGAAATGGGACTCCCCTGTCCACATTCAGAGATGATGTGTTTGTCACCATTGGATAGCACGTGTCACTGTGTCCGTGGTGAAGCGGAGAGATCTTTGCGGAGGAAAGGCAGTGAAGGGGGCCTCCCGCCGGAGTGTGTGTGGTCAGTTCCCTGATGGGTTGCTGCAGCTATGGAAGCGTGTCCCTTGTGAGTGCAAGTGTTCGTCTGCATTTTGGGAGTCCCCATCGCTGTGTATTTAAAGGAGTCCCTGTGTGCTGCTGCGGCGTGTGGGGTGTTTATGGGCCGAGACCCCTGGCCCCCACCCCAGGTGCCCATCTCACCGCTGGTGCCAGTTCTGCTTCGGGCCTTGAGGGGAGTCCAGTCCCTCAGGCTCTCCCCGGTCCACACTGGCCATTGTCACCCAGAGTGAGGAGGAGACAAGGGTCCCTTCCTCAGCCTCCTGCACACTATCAGTGGGGCCCAGCCACTCTCCCTCAGAAGTTTCAGGCACCACTGACGCAGGTGGCCCCACCCTGTGCTCCCATCTCCCCCCAGCCCCTTTGAGGGAGGAGTCAGTCAGGACAGGCTCTGGTATCTCATCCTTTTCTCTAGAGCAAATCAGCAAGGATCTGGGAAAAGCAATTCATGTCCACTGCACCCTCCCCATTCCTAGGACTTATGTATCCATGGACCTCAACCGCCTAGAGAGTAGCAGAGAACCCAGAATGAGGCAAGCATCGGGATACAAAGGCAGGAGGCTCTGTACCGTACTCATGATAAAAGAAAAAACTCAGTACTCTCGCTTTATGCACAATTCTAACACATTTGGTTATCAAATTTCCCAGCTCAAGGCCATTTAGGCAAGACATTGCTAGAAGCATGCCAAGGGCTGTAAGAATTGGGAAAATAACTGGGATCTCAGAATGGGGGGTGAGGGAAAGTACAAAAGGAAGTGTCAAAAAGCAGAGCCACTGGGGCCATTTAGTGTAGAGCTCTAAATACTCCCTGAGGGCCCATACCACTGGCTCCACAAGGAAGCACGTGACTTCCGTTTGGAGCTAGTGACCTGGATCATCCAGAAAGACTTAACTGAAGTGACAGGCCCTCTTTTAAAAAGAAAGACAAGCCAGGGCACTGTAGCTCACGTCTGTAATCCCAGCACTTTGGGAGGCCAAGGCGGGTGGATACGTGATCAGGAGATCAAGACCAGCCTGGCCAAGATGGTGAAACCCCGTCTCTACTAAAAATACGAAAAAAAAAAAAAAATTTAGCCAGGTGCGGTGGCAGACGCGTGTAATCCCAGTCTCTCAGGAGGCTGAGGCAGGAGAATTGCTTGAACCCGGGGGTCGGAGGTGGCAGTGAGCCGAGATTGCTGCACTCCAGCCTGGGCAACAGAGTGAGATCCCACCAAAAAAAAAGAGGAGAGGGGAGAAAGGAAAGGAAAGGAAAGGAGAGGAGAGGAGAGGAGAGGAGAGGAGAGGCAAGGCAAGGCAGAAGAGAGAGAGAAAGAAAAGAAAAGAGAAAAGGAAGGAAGGAAGGAAGGAAGGAAGGAAGGAAGGAAGGAAGGAAGGAAGGAAAGGTCCGGGCGCAGTGGCTCACACCTGTAATCCCAGCACTTTGGGAGGCCAAGGCAGGCAGATTACTAGGTCAGGAGTTTGAGACCAGCCTGGCCAGCACAGTGAAACCCCATCTCTACTAAAAATACAAAGATTAGCCAGCCACGGTGGCACATGCCTGTAATCCCAGCTACTCAGGAGGCTGAGGTGGGAGAATCGCTTGAACTCAGGAAGCAGAGCTTGCAGTGATCCAAGACCATGCCACTGTACTCCAGCCTGGGCGACAAAGCAAGACTCCGTCTCAAAAAACAAAAGACAAGTTTACAGTCAGTTTCAGCACTTTCTCTCCAAAATGACTAAACTAAATGAAGGTGGCACTCTTAAAAAAATAAAAGTTATCGCTCCTTCCTTGACAAAGCCAGATGAGCAAGCACAGCTGTGTGCTGCAGAGCCATGTTTTGCCCAACAACAGACTGCATATGCCACTTAGACCCATAAGATGACAAGGAACTGAACAACTCCTATGGCCTAGTGACCTCATCACCATCATAATGCAAAGTATCACTCACATGTTTGTGGTGATGCTGGCTAGGAGAAATAGGCTGTACCCTGCCGCCGAGGTGTGTAGTAGGCTGTACCACCTAGGTTTGTGTAAGTGCACTCTATGACAACGCACAATGGTGAAATCGACTAACGACACGTTTTTCAGAACATATCCCTGTGGTCAAGCCCCACATGACTGCATTAGGATGGTGAGGCAAGGATATGGAGGCTGTAGGATATGTGTTTCCTCATCGGATGGAGGGATGGAGGATGGATGGAGAGATGGGTGGATGCACAAATCAGTGAATGGACAGACAGACAGTTGGGTCGGTAGATTCATGGATAGACGGACTGATGGTTAGCAGGCTACATACAGCAGCCTTCACGGAAGGTGTCAGGCAAGAACTGAGCTTCAGAAATCAGGAGGCTGTCTGGAGTCCCTTCCACCCATTACTCCATGCGCTCTGCTCATCTCATGGGAGCCCTTTAAGCCCCTTTTCCACATTGCCTGGTTCCTCTCTAGGTCAGAAAAGAGAAGGAGGCGTAATATGTGGTTAGGAGAAGTCTCTAGGAGTTGCTCAGCCCTTCCACTGGGAGGCATCATGGCAGCTGTACAAAACCTGCCTTTCCTATAGCTGAACTTAGGCTCTATCTTGAAGTCTCTGCACCTGAGGGCGATGAAGCCATCCAGCAACGTTCAGGTATGATTCATCACTTCAGTGGCTTCTCGGGTCCTTTCTCCAGGTACCTCTTCTGGGGCTGACTCAACAACGTGGGACTTACCCCCAGCCACACTGGTAATTGGGAAGGGCTTCACTTCCTGGAGGGTCCTAGGTCCACACATTGCTGTCTGTTGAGGTAGCCGCATCCCTGTTGAGTCTTTGGCTGGCATGGTCTCTGCTACCATCTTTGGCGTGGTCTCTGCTACCATCTTAGGATATGGCTGCTTGTCCAGACCTCAGAGTCCTTAGGCTAACCACATATACAGTCAGGGAGGACTGAAGGCTGCCACAGTCCCCACTTGATCCTGATCCTTGAGCCAATGCTAAGGCACCCCTGTGAGGCTTGATGCACTGGGAACCTCTTCAAGAAAAGACTTGCCACCATAACAATAAGCGAATGGCTGCCCTGTTTTTACTGTGTGCCAAGCCTCCTAACAGCCCCACGTGACAGGCTAACTGTTCACTGGATTCATGAAGGATCAAACTGAGGCACAGAAGGGTTAAGCAACTCGCCTACACTTACCAGGCTGATAAATGGCAGCGTGGGACTGAGCCCAGGCAGCCGGGTGCCAGCATCTGTATTCTTAATCAGTAGGCAAAACCGCCTCTGCCCATGGCCCCTCACAAAAGTCCCTTGACTTTTCAATGTCATTAAAGACAAAGAAAGGCGGAGGAAATGTTCCAGATTACAGAAGGCTAAAGAGCCACGGTGAATGAACGCAATATTCAAGCCTACACAGAATCCTCTACTGCAGGCACATATAGTGCCAAGGACATGATGGGGTCAACAAATAAGATTGCAGTGTGGGTGGTGGGTTCAATGAAAGTCCTGTCTCAATGTAAACCTATGAAGTTGATGACTATACCATGGTAATGTAAGAAAATATCCCTATTCCTGGGAAATATTCATTAAAGAATTTAGGATAAAACTCATGATGAGTGTAACTTACCTTCAAGTGGTTCAGGAAAAATAATTGTCTGTATACACATACAGACAGACGAACACATACATGCATACATACACGCAGGTACATACATACACATACATACACACACATACATATGTACATACATACCCATGTGTGTTCATATAGAACAGGGGACAACAAAGCAAACAGAGTAAAATGTTAGCAACAGGTACATCTTGGTAAAGGCTGTAAGGATATTCTCTGTACTATTTTTTTACTTTTACAACTTTTCATAAACTCAAAATTACTTACAAATTTCAAAATGTCTTAAAAAGATGGTCTATGTTCCAAGACCCCTTTTCCAGCCTCCTTATTGCTGTCCTGGAGTTCTTCCCCTCTTCCTCCCACCTTCTTCTGAGCCCCCAGCTTGGCAGCTCTCCTTTATTACAGGGAGGTGGAAACAGGACCAACCCAGCCAGCATTCCTCTTGATTCTTCTATCTAGACTGTATCCATTTAAAAAGTGTTGCCCGGCACGGTGACTCACGTCTATAATCCCAGTGAGTCAAGAGGCCAAGGCAGGAGAATCAGTAGAGGCTAGAAGCTCAAGACCAGCCTGAACAACATAATAAGACCCATTTCTTTTAAAATGTCAGAAAATTAGCCATAGTGGCACACATCTGCAGTCCCAGCTATTCAGGAGGCTGAGTGGGGAGGATCACTTGTGCCTAGGAGGTGGAGGCTGCAGTGAGCCATGATCGCACCACTACACTCCAGTCAGGGCAACAGAGTGAGACCCACTCTCTTGAAAAAGAAAACAAAAAGTGTCAAGGCCCAGCAGGCTTTGTTCACCACTACTGCCTGCACTCAAAGAGGTCACCAGAACCGGGGTGCATGGCGGGGCAGGGACCAAGTGCAGGGCGTGGCTGTCTCCCCTCACCTTCTGTAAGAGGCAAAATTCCAGATCCCCCAGCGCATCCACCACAGCTTTAGGCAGTGACCAGGGGATGGGGCAACGTCCATTCTCCTGAGCTTGGAGAAACCATCTTGAGGTGACCAGAAACCTCCTTCCAGACAGGGCCTTCCTCACACAGGTGCAACTGGTACAGGGGGATTGACGCAGAGACCCAACCAGGACGCCAGGGAGTCTTTTGAACAGAGGAGAGTCTCAGACGAGGTGTTAAAGAAAATGTAGGATTTTTATTAGTTTAGAAGAGAAAGGAATTTCACACAGCCAGCAAGGAGCCAAGTGCTGAGAGGCAGAAAGCAAATGAACCACAGGGGACGGCAAAGGATAGGACTTGCCCTGAGGGCAATGGCCTTCGAGCCCTGCTAGAGTCCCCAGGTGTCTGCTCCCCTCTGATGTGGCCACACTGCTAAAAGCCATGTTCTAGGGTGGCTGGGGAGGGGCTTTGACCAGTCTCTGACCAAAGGTTGGTCTCCACTGGCTGGATGGGTCTGAGAATGAGTCAGAGACGTGGGGCACCATGGCCCAGATTCAATTCTGCCTCACCCAGGGCAAATGCTGGCCCCTTTTGCTGTTCGGGGTCATGGAGGGGGAGATTTGGGGTGAGAGATTAGGAAATTTCCAAAAACCTGTCTCTCCTTCCATCAAAACAATGAACATTGCCAGGAGTTTGTGATGTGTGTGATCTGTGAGTGGCGGATGTGTGTGAGTGTGGGTGTCTGTGTACACGTGAGCAGGTGCACACATGTGCATGAGTGTGGGTGTCAGCGTGTGTGATTGCCTGCATGCGTGTGTGAGCGTGGGTGGGTGGGTAACAGGGTGCACCTATGTGACCTGGGGAGGGTATGCTGGGACCAGGGCTGGGCAGAGGACATGCCAGACACGGACCCTGAGCTCGGGCTGGAGCCCTTGGAGCCTGCAGTTTCAGGGATAGGTGGAAAGGAGGTGGGGACAGGAAGGTCACTACATAGCCCAGAGAAAGCAGGGGAGACCAGGAGCCAAGGGTTCCCCCAAGTGCCATCAGTGCAAGGTTCTTGGGACTCCTCTTTAACGTGAAACTGACCCCTGAGGGGGCGAAGCGTTATTTACTCCTAAATTGGAACACCAAGGGGATCCTCATCTCAGCAGCTGTGCAGTCCTGGCAGGTTGTGTCTCCCCAGGGAAGCGTCTGAGAATGGTGGAGGTGGAGGGCGCCGGAGGCTCAGGAGACAGCTGTGTCCTCTCCTGGAGGAACATGTCAGGGAGGGTGCTGGAGGCCTCCTAGTCCAGCAGCAGAGGGCAGGAAGCTGCAGGAGAGCCCCGAGGCAAGATCTGGGGTGGAAGGAAGGGCATCCAAGGCCACGGCAAACCTGCTCAGCTCCCACTGAGGTTCAGCCAGGGGAGGCTGAGAGCCAAAGCTGGGGCACTTCTCCCAGAGAGAGACACGGGCCCCCTCCCTGCAACCTTCAGAGTCGGAAGGGGCGAGTATCTACACAGCAGGATGTGGGCAAGATGAGGAGGGGCCAGGGCAGAGTTCAGAGGCAAAGGGAAGCTGGTGGGAGTCTGAGATCTGTGTATTCCAGGCATCTCCTATTCATAAATCATCCTAGTCAGACAACATGCATTGATTACGCATCTGCCTCCCACCACGCCCGCGCTGGAAGCTGGGTTCAAAACTATGAGTAAGATGTGTCACTTGTCCTTTAGGGAGTTCACAGTACAGGAGGAGGCAGACAACACGTGTTACTAGGAAACAGTGAAAAGATGAGCCCATGTCCTTGAGCACCCAGGGGGATAAGGGAGAGCTTTCTGGAGAAGGAAGCCTTAAAGGATAAGCCACCAGGCAAGGGCAGGTGGAGCCGCACTCATGCAACGGTGTCCACGAATGGTTCTGAGCGACAGCCCGGCCAGTGGGCAGGAATCGCAAGCAGACAGGCCTGGCTGGAGGGGTGCATACGTGACTGGGCATGCAGCAGAAGGGCATGAGGGGTGAACTGGGGCACGCCACAGTGGCTCTCCAGGGACTTTATCTTGTAGGTGACAGATCATATGTGGAAAGTGGCAAGAGGAAGAGTGACCTGGTCCCCTGTGCAAGAAGGGTCGATCTCCCTGGCCCCGGATCGAGGGGCAGAGGCCAGTTTGGAGATGGTTGCAGTGAGTAGGGCAAGGAATGCTGAGCCTGAATCAGACCTCGGTGGGTGTGATGCTAGGAGGGGAGAGGTTGGAGAAAATTTGGGAGAAAACCCCCTTTGGCTTGCAGAGTGATTTGTGATGAGGGAGAGGGAGAGGAAGCCTTAAGGATAGAGTCCATTTGTCTGTGGATGAAGTCTGGGCTGGGATGAGGTTTATAAGTTTGGATGGGAAGGGATGCCAGAAACTGGGAAGCTGTCCAGGGCTCAAGTTCAAGCAATCATCCTCCAGAGGGGACTGTCACAATGTTGTAAGGAGAAGAATTCATCAAGCCAGAGTTCTGGGAGCAGTAGTGGGCACACGGAAGGGGTGTGGAGGGGAGGGAGATGCCACTCACGTGGGACTCGAGAGAAGTGACACTGAGAGGGCAAGTTCGGCTCCTACTAGAATGTTCCATTACAGACATGGGGCTTTGGGCATAAAATATGGAAGAAGGACATCAACAGGAGAGTTGTATTTCACCAAAAACCTGGCCTTTGTAGGGGACCGGGGTGAAGGCAGTTCCAGGAGAAGCTGATGCCCACTCTCTTTTGAAAAATGAACAGGAGCCCCCTAGGCAGACCACAAGAAGAATTCTTAGCAGAGCAACAGTGAGTGTGAAAGAGAGAAGGCCTGTGACCCGCCCACAACCAGTACCAGGGACCCGTGGGAGATGGGAGAGGAGAGCAAGGCCAGATCGGGAAGGCTCCTGTGTTCCACTAAAGAGCTTGACCTTGATCCTCTAGGTAGTGGGGAGCTAGGCAGCATCTTGAGCGCGATGAGGGTGTGCTCCACCAGATTTCTAAAGCTGCCTCTGGTGGCAGCTCAAGGAGGCACTGGAAGCTCAGATAAAGCAGAGCTGCCGAGAAGTCACTGCAGTCGCCCAGGAAGGCACTGTTGAGAGCCTGAATTAATGGGAAATAGAGAAGGGAGGACAGCCCAGAGACCCACTACGTTAATCAGGACTTGTGAACTGATGAACCATAGAGGATCTTGATGAGGGAAGAGGCTTAGATTCTAAGGAGCCAGAGGAGTATGGAGTCACCCACCCAGACATGCCAGAAGGAAGGGGGCTTGTCAGGAGGGTGAATGGCCCCATTCATGAGCTGGGGAGGCCTGGGCTGAGGCACACTTGGGAGTTCCAGGTCTACAATTCCTAATCTGAACCCATTAGGGCCAGATATATTCGGATTCTATATTTTCTTTTCTTTCTTTCTTTCTTTCTTTTTTTTTTTTTTGAGATGGGGTTTTGCTCTTGTTGCCCAGGTTGGAGTGCAATGGCATGATCACAGCTCACTGCAACCTCCGCCTCCCTGGTTCAAGCGCTTCTCCTGCCTCAACCTCCCAAGTAGCTGGGATTACAGGTGCCCGCCACCACGCTTGGCTAATTTTTTGTATTTTTAGTAGAAACGGGGTTTCATCATGTTGGTTAGTCTGGTCTCGAACTCCTGACCTCAGGTCATCTGCCCGCCTTGGCCTTCCAAAATGCTGGGATTACAGGCATGAACCACCACACTCAACCTCAATATTTTCCTTTTAAGATAAAAGGTTTTTTTAGAGACGGGAGTCTCACTATGTTGCTCAGGCTGGTCCGGAACTTCTGGACTCAAGCAATACACTGGTCGCAGCCTCTAGCCGGGATTGCAGGCACAAGCCACCATGCCCAGCTAGATTTAATATTTTCTGGAGGTAAGAAGGTAAAACATAATTCCCTCTACATATGCATGGTCACACCCTTGCTGGGATCTGGGGTAGCAGCCCAGAGTCAAACACGTTGACATTCCTGCAGCCAACATATGAATATTCATTCACACGAAGTGGCTACATAGGGACAGCAAATAACCTCCTATCAGGGCCTATCAAGGTTTTCCACCAAATGAGTTTGGAAAATCCCCTAGATTTTTGGACCTAGGAATCAAGGATGAGAGATGTTGCATCAGCATCTATGGCAGCTAAAGATCCAGCATGAGGACCCTTGGAGAGGGACAGAAAGAGAGGCAAGAACAGAGCCCCGGGAACAACCAGGTGGGATGGAGACAGGAGAGGACCCAGCAGAGGAGGCTGAGAGGAAGCAGGCAGAGGAGGGGAAGAGGAGGAGGAGAAAGGCTGACCTAAGCCCCTGGAGCAGGCACAGTGCTGCAGAAAGGCAGAGGGAGAGAAGGCCCAAATGCCCCCTGCACTATTCATTAGGTCAGGGGAGGCCTCGGCCGGCCAGTGGGATGTCAGTGGTGAGATAGGGCAGGAGTCAGGAGGAAGAGGAGGGTGCAGACATGGGAACAGCCTGTGAAAGGCACCCCTTGCATGAGTCTTAGCCAAGAAAGAAATGAATCGGGGCAGTAGCTAGACTGATGAGCAAGAAACCCGGCAGGGTTGCAAGACTGGAGTCTCAATGAGCAGCAAATAGGCCACAGGAAGGAAAGTGGGTTAAAAGACAATGGCGTGGGACAGGCGCGGTGGCTTACACCTATAATCCCAGCACTTTGGGAGGCTGAGGCAGGCGGATCACTTGAGGTCAGGAGTTTGAGACCAGCCTGGCCAACATGGTGAAAACCTGACTACCAAAAATCGTGTGGTGGCACACGCCTGTAGTCCCAGCTATTCAGGAGGCTGAGGCAGAAGAATCGCTTGAACCCAGGCGGTGGAGGTTGCAGTGGGCCGAGATCCTGCCACTGCACTCCAGCCTGGGTGACAGAGTGAGACATCATCCCAAAACAAATAAGCAAAAAAAGACAAGGGTGTGTGTCCACCAAAAGACGTATGCAAAATGCCATGTCATCTTTATCCATCATCGCTGCACACTGAAAACAAGCCAGATAGCCAACAGTTCCAGAATGGGTAAATAAATGGTGAAGTGTTGACCCAGTAGAATCAGCAATGAAGAAAAACCAACCATGCTACTCACAATAACATGAGTGAATCTTACAGACCCAATAGTGGGCATAGGAATTCATGTACATCACTGTGTGTACCCCCTACCTGAATTTAAAACCATTAAAGATGATAAAATGTAAGGTTTCGGATGTGGAGCAGCCTGGGAGATGACAAGGTCCAAGGTGTCACCAGCAGTTCACACGGGTTATTGTAAAACAGCTATGGAAGACTATTTTTGAAAGTGGATGATGCTGTACTATTTTTTCACAGACTCTGTCCTGTGAGGCTGCCAGTCCCAGCTGCCCCTTCTCCACCTGTCCCCAGTTCTGCTCCCTGACTCCTTTGCAGCTTCCCCCGTGGACACTGGACCCTGAACTCTCACTCACTCGCTCACTCACACTCAGACACGCACAGCACACTGCACAGCACCCCACACAGCACACGGCACACCGTCACAAGGGCCAGACCTGGATGAAGATGTGAGTGGAACAGCACGTGGGGAAGCAGACCAGGAGGTCTATACTGAAGGCTTTGCTATTGAGTCAAGCTGGTTGTGCCAAGCTCCTTCTCCCCTTGAGATGAGCTCCTTCCCAGGCGGCTCTTCCAGCTGTCACCCAGCTTGACTTCTGAGAATTCTCCCTCTCCCTCTGTCCACACACCAGTCACTCCAGAGCCTGAACGCATGTGACACAGGACATATGGGGAAGGCCGTAGGAAACAATGAATGGTAGCTGCCTGCAACCGCAGCTATTGTTCATTAATGAATTAATGAATTCTCATCATCCCAAAACTCTTAAAATGTTCCCAAGTCTTCATTTTCTCTTCAATAAGGTATGTCTGAATTAATTAATTTATTAATTTATTTATTTATTTATTTTGAGTCAGAGTCTCACTCTGTCGCCCAGACTGTAGTGCAGTGGCACGATCTCGGCTCACTGCCACCTCTGCCTCCTGGGTTCAAGCGATTCTCCTGCCTTAGCCTTCCGAGTAGCTGAGATTACAGGTGCATGCCACCACACCCAGCTAATTTTTGTATTTTTTAGCAGAGACAGGGTTTCACCATGTTGGCCAGGCTGGTCTCGAACTCCTTACCTCAAGTGATCCACCCCCGCCTTGACCTCCCAAAGTGCTGGGATTATAGGCAGGAGCCACTGTGTCTGGCCGTCTGAATTGATTCTTAAAGAAAATAGGTTGGAGAGGCCTGAGAGTGGCAGCTCTGTCGGAGTGACAGTTCACAGAAGTCTCAAATTCACACTCAGCAGGCAGAAGCAGTGCCTGTCTGTGAGAAGCTGAGAGTTCCCTTGGAGGGCGGCTCCTGGGGGGTTCCGGGCAGCACAGCTAAGCCCTGTGCAGAGATTCTAGGTCGGCAGGAGAGTGACCTAATTAAACACACAGGCTTGTTCTTAGACAAGGAGCCCCAGTTAAGGCCCCTGGGTAACCACGGCACAGAGGCACAGCCCTAGAGGTGACCGGAATAATTCTCATTTTTAAGTAGCAGCCACTTTTTTTTTTTTTAATTATAAAAGTAGTACACAGTCATCGTAGAATGTTTAGAAAATATAGAAAGTACAGGATAGGAAATGCTATCTACTAGAAATAACCGCTATTTTTGCTTATTTCCTTCCTGGTCTTCTTTTTATACATATTTACATATTTGATGACTGAGGGGAAATGCTTATTCACAAGTGTAAGTGAAAAACTATATAAAATTATAAACTGCACAATCCCAAATTTGTTCTGCAAATTAGGATGGTCATACATCCACAGTTCTGTGTCCTGTTTATTTCATTCAATATTCAAGATCAACATCTCCTTTAAGTCATTAAATATTCAGCAACCTGATTTTTAATGGCTTCATAACGTCCATCATATAGAATAGTGTATATACTCTTGCCCTGTAATGGGGCATTTAAGTGGCTTCCAATTTTTCAAATAACTCTTTCATGAACCTCCCTGTATATCTTTAATTATTATCTTGAGCTAGATTTCTAGAAGTGAAAACTCTTGTTTTGCATTGCCAGATGGCTTCCTGAAAATCCCCAGCCATTGGTACTTCCACGTAATACAGAAAGTATAGAAAAGTGACTAAGTATGGGACATCTTAGTTCCTGTAATAACAACCTGAGGTCCCTTTTTTTTTTTTTTGAGACAGAGTTTTGCTCTCATTGCCCAGGCTGGAGTGCAATGGTGCGATCTCAGCTCACTGTAACTCCCACCTTCTAGGTTCAAGCAATTTTCCTGCCTCAGCCTCCCCAAGTAGCTGGGATTACAGGCGTGCACCACCACGCCTGGCTAATTTTGTATTTTTAGTAGAGATGGGGCTTCACCATGTTGGTCAGACTGGTCTCAAACTCCTGACCTCAGGTGATCCACCTGCCTTGGTCTCCCAAAGGACTGTGATTACAGCTCAGCTTCTTTATCAACTAACAGCCGATCCAGATCAAATAGAGCACACTGCAAGCAAGGAACCAGGTCCTCAGAGCTGTCTGGTGCTTTGTGACTGAGCACAGCCAACACTGTCTCCTAGCAGGAGTCACCTTTCACCAGGTTAGGCTATTGTAACCAACAACTCCGGAATTTTAGGGGATTACAGCAAGCACGGTTTATTTCTCACGCACGTTATTCATAAGATGTGGGTCAACTGTGGCTTTATTCCACGTCTTCTTAGTCTGAGACCCAAGCTGAAGGAACAGCCCAGCTCCTACCTCCATCCTCATGGTCACGGACAAAGACACAAAGCAGAAGTCCACAATGGCCCTTAAAGCTTTGACTTGGACTTGGCGTGTACAACTCCCACCCTCTTCCAAGCCTAAAGCTGAAGAAGCAAGGGAATACACTCCTCCCACGGGAAGGTGCTCCAGGTCCCGTGGCCTGGGGTGATACAGACAGATCCTGTTACAGAGTGGACAGAAGAGAACTGGGAACGAGCATACAATCTGCCACAGCTATAAGCAGTCGGAAACGATGCTTAGTGTTCATCATCACTAAATCTGACATCAGGAATGTCTGGCACCCAGAATCCCACCTCATACTGGAAAATCCCATGTCCTAGAAGCCTTCTCCAATGGCTGATAAGAAGGATCACCTAGGTTTGACTTTTGTGCCAATAAAAGGAAAAAAATATATATATATGTGTTGTGTCTGTTTATTTATAAGTAGCTCCACGTAAAATAGTGAAGGTATGCTGTTAAATTTTTAAAAGGCAAAAGTAAAATTATATGTATGACAGGCTACCATTTATTTATTTATTTATTGTTTATTTGTTTGTTTGTTTGTTTTTAGGAGACAGAGTCTCACTCTGTCACCCAGGCTGGAGTGCAGTGACGCGATCTCGGCTCACTACAACCTCTACCTCGTGGGTTCAAGCGATTCTCCTGCCTCAGCCTCCCGAGTAGCTGGGATTACAGGCACCTGCCACCATGCACAACTAATTTTTGTATTTTTAGTAGAGACGGGGTTTCACCATGTTGGCCAAGCTGGACTTGAACTCTTGATCTCAAATGTTCCACCCACCTCAGCCTCCTGAAGTGCTGAGATTATAGGCGTGAGCAACTGCGTCCAGCCTGTCATTTACTTTTTAATGGGGGAGAATATATATACATTTCTGTTTATATACACATAAAACATTTCCCAAAAAATCAATAACAAGCTGGTGACAGTGGCTATTTTAGGAACACGAACTAAGGGACTGAACGTGGGGAGGGAGGCTTGGTTTTCACGGTATACTCTTCTTATAACTTGGATTTTTTTCTTTTGTTTAGATTATCTTTTCCAAGAAATTTTTTCTCATTACAAATTTTAAAAATTGTCCTTTCTCATGCACATCACATAGCTCTCTGTCTATGCTTCCTTCATTGCTCCCACGTGGGGAAATGCCCTGAATTCCGAGTCCTACAGCCTGAGAAAGCAGAGTTTTCAGAAAGCACTAGAAAACCCAAGAAGAACAAATACCAAGAGCTACAAAGCCAAAAAAGAGCTCATGCTCCAACAGGCCAACCCACTTCCTGAGGTTGTGCAGACCACACTCCCTTACCACCGGCCTGATAAGCCCCTTTGAGTAAGGTGAGATCTACAGATAGGGCTGAACTCTTGCGTGAGTCAGGAGTCTTGCTCCAGTGAAGGAGGTGGAGAGCGGGGAAGGAAAGGAAGAGACAGACAGAGAGCAGCAACACATGCAAAGGAAGCCAGGACTGGATGAGATGTAGGCCAGTGGTGTCCCCAAGATCAGAGACGCTACAGATGGGGCTGCCTACTATACCATCGGCTGCCGAGACCTCTCCTCTGTCTTCTTCATATGCCCACTCCTGCTCCAAACCTCCCATATAGCACATGCTTGCTGCGAACAGCTCCCTTTGCAGAAATCTCAAGGGCTGACATTTTTACCATCTGGAGGCGTGGAACCAGGACAGCACCCGCAGGAACAGGAGCTAAAGTCAGAGATAACATGAGGGCATGCTATCTAGGGAAATGGTGGAAATTCTGAGGAGTACTTTAGATTTCTAAAAGGCATTGAATTTGGAGTGCAAGCCAGGCTTATGTCTAAATAAGCCTAGAGCCCACAGTGGTCACTGGGTGTCACAAGCAAAGGTCGTGAATATAGAATGTTCTTGCATGAGTGGTGGCGAGGTTGGTCTGCATCACCCGTCATCTGCTGTGAATGTTTTTCAGGGGAAGCTCATATCCTCGGAGGCCTTCGGCTTACCTTAGAAAGATACAAAATGCTCTGGGGAAATGCTGTAATCACAGCATATTTGCACATTTGCACAGGACGCTGTGTCAGTCACTGATTTGGAACACTTTGCTTGCTTACCTGCTTGAGCTGTTGGTGCAAGAGCCACATGCAGATGGACTAGCACGGGCTCCCGGGCTCCCTGAGTCAGTTCCACAGAACCTGGGATCAACAAGGGGTTACTCGAGTTATATGGAACAGACAGAAGACATGATTAAATACACTTAGGGAACATTGGAATAAACAGGAGTGGTGATTACAGGAATTCTCAGAGCTATGATGCTTTGATACGCATAATGAGCCCCCAAGAAGGAAATACAATAGAGAGTGTATCTTATATTCCTTTGACCGTGGAATCTTTCAGAACAGCATCCCAGCCAGGGCTCCAAGGAACACATTTTGGAAGCCTCAAGTAATTCCAAGGTCAGCAGGCAACAATCAGGCAAGCCTACCGAAAACAGAACTTTTGGGAATGAAAATGGGGATACTCTGACTGGGCTTTTACATCCCAACCAGTGCCAGTTTCCATCTGGAAATACTTTTGCCAGGCCCGCCACAACCCGAGACCCTCCACATCATGCAGATTTGGTTTAGCCAAAGGTACTGTGGAAGTCTATACCCCAACCCATTAACTGTAGAGACTGCAGAGGAGTGGGATTAGGGTGACTGAGGGCAAACATTCACATCCTACTTTATACACTCCTATTTTATTTTATTTTTTTAAATAACGAGCATGTATTTCTTTTTAAATTTCTATATATGTAGTAGATGTGGCCCTTCAGGAAGACACAAGAGAGCACGGAGCTTATCTTTCTTGTTCCATAGCATACCCACAGTATCTACAGAGACTGGCACATAGTAGGTGCACTCTCAACGCTTATTCAGTGAGTCAAGCTGTGAAAGGGTGAAGACAGGATAAGAGGGAAGAAGGCAGAGACTGAAAAACATACGCAAGGACAAGGAAAAAATGAGTTCAAACTTTTAAAAATGAGACTGAGTGCGGTGGCTTAGGCCTGTAATCCCAGCACTTTTTTACTTTTTAATGAGGGAGAATACATATACATTTCTGTTTATATACACATAAAACATTTCCCAAAAAATCAATAACAAGCTGGACACTGAGGAGGGCGGATTACCTGTGGCCAGGAGTTCAAGACCAGCCTGGTCAACATGGCAAAACCCCATCTCTACTAAAAATACAATAACAACAACAATAAAAATTAGCTGGGCGTGGTGGTGCACGCCTGTAATCCCAGCTACTCAGGAGGCTGAGGCAGGAGAATCACTTGAACCCAGGAGGTGGAGGCTGCTGTGAGCCAAGATCACGCCATTAAATGCCAGCCTGGGCAACATGAGTGAAACTTCATCTCAAAAAAAAAAAAAGAAAGAAAAGAAAAAGAAGAAAAAACAACTTTTAAAAATGAACTTAAAGGCTGGGAGTGGTGGCTCACACCTGTAATCCCAGCACTTTGGGAGGACGAGGCGGGTTGATCACCTGAGGTCAGGAGTTCGAGGCCCGCCTGGTCAACATGGTGAAACCACACATGGTAAAACTACAAAACTTAGCTGGGCATGGTGGCACATGCCCGTAGTCCCAACTACTGGGGAGGCTGAGGCAGGAGAATCACTTGAACCCGGCAGGCGGAGGCTGCAGTGAGCCGAGATTGTACCACTGCATTCCAGCCTGGGCGACAGAGCAAGATTCCATCTCAAAAAAATAAATAAATAAAATGAACTTAAAAATTCTCTATAGAGTTTCAAAGTGATTAATTAAAAAGTAATAATACTGAAAGACAATGCCAAGAGACTGATTAGAGAAGGCACGAACTAGTAGAAAACATTTGCAAAAGACATATCTGACAAAAGCACTACTATCCAGATTATATAAAGAACTCTTAGCCAGGCATCATAGCTCATTCCTGTAATCCCAGCACTTTGAGAGGCTGAGGTGGATGGACTGCTTGAGACTAGGGGTTCAATACCAACCTGGCCAACATAGTGAGACCCCATCTCTACAAAACAAAATAAAAAGTTCCAGCTATTCAGGAGGCTGAGGCAGAAGGATCGCTGAGCCCAGGAGGTTGAGTCTGCAGTGAGCCATGACTGTACCACTGCACTCTAGCCTGGGCAATGAAATGAAACCCCGTCCCCTTAGCCCCTCACACAAAAAAACACCTAAAATGCAACAACTAGAAAACAAACAACTCAATTTAAAAATAGGCAAAAGGCTGGGTGCAGTGGTTCACACCTGTAATCCCAGCACTTAGGGAGGCCAAGGTGGGAGCATCACTTTGAGGCCAGGAGTTCAAGACCAGGCCCAGCAACATAGCAAGACCCCCTTCTCTACAATTAATAATAATAACTACCATTATTATCCAGGAACAGTGGCATGTACCTATAATCCCAACTACTCAAGAGGCTGAGGCAGGAGTATCACTTGAGCCCAGGAGTTTAAGGTTGCAGTGAGCTACAATTGTGCCACGGCACTCCAGCCTAAGTGACACAGCGAGATCCTATCTCTAAAAGAGTAAAAAATAACAATTTTTAAATGGGCAAAAAAGCTTAACGGACACCTCACCAAACAGGATACCCAGATGGTAAGTAAGCATATGAGAAGATGTTCAACATTATATATCATTAGGAAATCGTAAATTAAAACAATAATGAGGTACCACCACATGCCTATTAGGATGTCCAGAATCTAAAACACTGACACCACCAAATAATGGTGAAAATATGGAGCAGCAGGAACTCTCATTCATTTTTGGTGGGGAATACCAAATGGTACAGCCACTTCGGGAGACAAATTGCCAGTTTCTTGCAAAGCTAAACATATTCTTACCATATGTTTCGGTAGTCACATTACTTGATATTTGCTCAAATGAATTTAAAATTTATGTCCACAGAAAAATCTGCACAGAGAGGCCAAGCATGGTGGCTCACACCTGCAGTCCCAGCACTTTGGGAGGCCAAGGCTGGAGGATTGCTTGAGTCCAGGAGTTTGAGACCAGCCTGAGCAACATAGAGAAACCACATATCTAAAAAAAAATTTTAAATTAACCAGGCATGGGGACATATGCCTGTAGTCCCAGCTACTTGGGACGCTGAGGTAAGAGGATCGCTTGAGCCCAGCAGGTCAAGGCTGCAGTGAGCAATGACTGTGCCTCCGCTCTCCAGCCTGGGCAACGGAGTGAGATCCTGTCTAAAAGAAAAAAAAAAAAAACCTGCACACAGAAGTTTACAGCAGATTTAGTCCTAATTGCCAAAACCTAGAGGCAACTAGGATGTCCTACAATAGGTGAATGGATAAATAAACTGTGATACATCGAGACAACGGAATATTAACTGCTAAAAAGAAATTAGCTATCAAGTCATGGAAGACAGGGAAGAAACTTCAATGCATATTACTAAGTGAAACAAGCCAGGCAAAAAAGGTACATACAGTAGGAGTCCACCCACACGACATTCTCAAAAGGAAAAACTATGGAGACAGCAGAAAGGTCAGTGGTTACCAAGGGTTGGGGGAAGGGAGAGGATGAGCAGGCAGAGCACAGAGGATTTTGAGGACAGTGAAACTATTCTGCATGTTCCTATAATGGTGGATACATGTAATTACACATTTGTCAATACCCATGGAACGTACAGCACCAAGAGCGAACTCCAGTGTAAACTGTGGACTCCGGGTGATGGGGGTGAGTCAGTGCAGGTGCATCGATTGTAACAGTTTGGTGGGGGATGTCCACGGTGTGGGAGGTTGTGCATGTGTCGGGAGAGGTGGATGGGAACTCTCTGCACCTTCTGCTCAGTTTTGCTGTGAAACCAAAACTGCTTTAAAAGATAAAGTTTATTAATTTAAAAACAGCAACGATTGGCGGGGCGCGGTGGCTCACATCTGCAATCCCAGCATTTTGGGAGGCCGAGGTGGGAGGATCATGAAGTCAGGAGTTGGAGGCCAGCCTGGCCAACATGGTGAAACCCGTCTCTACTAAAAAGACAAAAATTAGCTGGGCATGGTGGTGTGCACCTGTAATCCCAGCTACTCAGGAGGCTGGAGCAGGAGAATCACTTGAACTTGGGAGGTGGGGGTTGTGGTGAGCCGAGATCGCACCATTGCACTCCAGCCTGGGTGACAGAACAAGACTCCCTCTCAAAAAAGAAAAAGAAAAAAAAAAGCAATGATGTTTGAAAAATGTGAGTGAAATAATAGGATGAAATAAAATATGTTTGTAAGTATGGGTTACTATTTCCTAGCTCTGTTCACTGAAAGGGGCTAGAAACAGTGACACCCCAGTACCTATGAGCACACTTAGCATCGAAATACCATTCTCCAATAATAAGAATCAGGGATCCCTGGAGAAGTAGTTAATTCCAGGGTTAAGAAAGAGAAAATGCAAATAAACCTGGAGCATCTTGTGCTACCAGGAAGTAAGGAAGTACTAAAAGAAATAAAAAATAAAGGCTGGGTGCGGTGGCTCACGTCTGTAATCCCAGCACTTTGGGGGGCCGAGGCAGGCGGATCACCTGAGGTCAGGAGTTTGAGACCAGCCTGGCCAACATGGCAAAACCCTGTCTCTACTAAAAACACAAAAATTAGCTGGGCCCAGTGGCGAGCACCTGTAATCCCAGCTACTCGGCAGGCTGAGGCAGGAGAATCACTTGAACCCGGGAGGCGAAGGTTGCAGTGAGCCGAGATTGCACCATTGCACTCCAGCCTGGGCGACAGAGCAAGACTCCATCTCAAAAAGAAAAAAAAAAAATAAGAAAAGATGGGGGCATATTAAAAGAACACAAGAACCACTTGAAAGAGCTCTCCAAGTTTTCAAAACTGAAACAATATGAGTAGCAAAAATGAATAACAATAGTATTGACTTGTAACCCAAGGAATGAAATAAATGTCCACAAATTCATATTCATGTAAATAAATGACTTAATAAATAAATAGAGCAGAAAGGATAGCTCTTCCTTACAGAAGAACTCCAATTAATAAGTGTAGAAATAATGAGGGAAATGGTAAAATCACCATTAAAATTCCACAGCAATAACTAAAAGCCCACACTTTGTTTAATTCTCTGCTGTCTCCATCTAGAAATTCCTAATAATTTATTTAAAAGGGATTCTGAATTTTCGCTTTGTGCTAAGACCTACAAATTATGTACCTGGCCCAGTCTGTAACAAGATCCACACAAGAATGCTAAAATTAGTGGGTAGAAGTGAGGTAGGAGGCAGAACTTGACTCCAGACGAGATTGAAGACTGGCTGAAACAGAGAAGAGGCACCAAAAATATCCATCAGACTCACCCACCAGCGCCATGACAGTTTACCATTGCCATGGCAATATCTGGAAGTTATGACTCCTTTTCTAGAAATTTCTAAATAACACATCACTTAATTTGCATATAAAGTACAGGCCAGTCATATAAAGCTCACGTCTGTAATCCCAGCACTTTGGGAGGCCAAGGCAGGTGGATCACTTGAGGTCAGGAGTTCAAGATCAGCCTGGCCAACATAGTGAAATCCTGTCTCCTCTAAAAACATAAAAAATCAGCCGGGCGTGGTGGCACATGCCTGTAGTCCCAGCTACTCAGGAGGCTGAGGCAGGAGAATCGCCTGAACCAGGGAGGCAGAGGTTGCAGTGAGCCGAGATCGTTCCACTGCACTCCAGCCTGGGCAACAAAGCGAGACCCTGACTCAAAAATAATAATAATAATAATAATAATAATAATAATAATAATAATAAATAAAGTACGTATAAGTATGACCGCAGAACTGCCCCGAGCTGCTGCTCTGGACACATTGCCTATGGGTAGCCCTGCTCCAGAAGAAGCAGTTCCTCTGCCATTGCTCTTCGCTACCGCATCAATAAAAGTTGCTGTCTAACACTGCTGGCTCACTCTTGAATTCTTTCCTGAGCAAAGCCAAAAACCCCCTCTGGCTAATCTCCAATTTGGAGGCTCACTTGCCCTTCATCAGAAGCTTAAGAAAAATCAGGATATTTCAGTAGTTTCAAAGTACCTCCCCCAAAATACTTGTTAATTACAAGTTGGAAAATAGAAATTTTACAGTGGAGTAACCAGACAGACACGGTCTTAGCCAAGCAATCAGAGTTAATATCATGTACCCTGACATGGTGCACTGGTAGAAAAGCACATTACTTCTGCATTATTCTCCCCTCAAATCCGTAACCTTCATATAATCATGAGAAAACATTAAATGGACTTCAGTTGAGGAACATTCTACAAAATACCCAACCATTACTGTTAAAAACTGTCCAGGTCATGAAAAACAAGAAAAGACTGAGAAACTGTGACAGATGGGAGATTCAGAGGATATCACAACTAAATCAAAACAGGATCCTAGATTGGATCCTGGACAGAAAAAGGACATTAGGTGGAAAACAGGGAAACCCAACTGAAATCTACATATTAATTAACTCTTCTTAGTCAATGTTACCTTTCTGACCAAAAGTCATTGTATCATGATTCTGGAGGACAGTGGGGGAAGCTGAAAGAAGGATTTAAGGGAACTCTCTGTACTATCTTTGTAACTCTTTGGGTCATAAATTATTTCAAAATTTTAAAAAAAAGCAATTATAATTCAGAAAGCAGTGATGAAATATACCATAAGCAAAACCAAAAGCAGGTGACTCTGTGGGAAGAGGAACTTAAACTCATATCACAGACAAGAGTGAATCTCCCTAATACATAAAGAGCTTCTAGAAAAACATCAATAACCCAATAAGAGAAAAATGAGCAAATAATTCAAAGAAAAGAAAAACAACTGACTCTTAAACGTATAAGATCATCAAACTCTCTCATAAAATAACTGCAAATTAACACTACAGATAATTTTCACCTATCGCATTGGCAAAAATCCAACTAGTTGATAACATTCTCAGTTGGTGAGTCTGTAGAGAAAGAGGAACTTTCAAACATTCTTTGTGGGAATGTAAACGGATACAACCACTTCTGAAAGGCAATCTGACAGCATCTGTCAAAATAAGATAAATCAGCCAGGCGTGGTGGCTCATGCCTATAATCCCAGCACTCTGGGTGGCAGAGGCAGGAGGATCATTTGAACTCAAGAGTTTGAGACCAGCCCAGGCAACAGAGCAATACCCCATCTCTACAAAAAAACATTTAAAATTAGTTGGCTGTGATGTAGTCCTAACTACTTGGGAAGCTGAGGTGGGAAGATTGCTTGGGCCCAGGAGTTTGAGGCCATAGTGAGCCATGATAGTATCACCACACTCCAGCCTGGGCAATATAGCAAGATCCTGACTCTAAAAAAATATATATCAATCCTTTGACCCATTCCACTTTTACACTTAGGATTGATTTGTACAAATCCAAAATGCCACATATATAAGGCTGCTCATGGTAACACTGCTTATAACAGTAAAGTAAGTAGCATATATCCATCAATAGAAGGCTGGTTAAATAAAGTTAAGGCCCCACAGTAATGCAATACTTTATGCACATACAACTATGAAAAATGAGGGTTCCAGGGACTGGGGGGTGAGGGAAACAGGGAGATGTTGGTCAAAGGCTACAAAGTTTCAGCTATTCAAGATGAACAAGTCCTAGAGATCTGCTGTACAGCATGGCACATATAGTTAACAATACTGTATTGCATACTTAACATTGTGTTAAGAGGATAGAGTTCATATTAAATGTTCTTATCACACCCACAAAAAAAGAAGAAGAGAGAGAAAACTTTTAGATTTGATGGTTATGTTTATGGCTTTGTTATGGTGACAGTTTCATGTGTGTATGTTTATTTTCAACTCATCAAGATGTACAAACTGAATATGTACAGCTTTTTGGCATGTCAATCATACCTTAATTAAAAAAAAAAAAAAGAATGAGGAAGCTTTCTATCTACTAGTAAGGAAAGAACTCCAAGATTTACCAACAACTGTTGGGGGAAAGGTTGTAGAACAAACAGTATCTACATTCTGTGTAAAAAAAAAAAAAAAAAAAAAAAAGGGAGTAACAACAAGAAAAAACAAATAACCCCATTAAAAAGTAGGCAACAGACATGAACAAACGCTTCTCCAAGGAAGACATACACACAGAGCCAACAAACATAGGAAAAAATGCTCCACACCACTAATCATCAGAAAACTGGGAATCAAAACCATAATGAGACACCATCTCACACCAGTCAGAATGGCTATTACTACAAAGTCAAAAAAAGGCTGATGAGGCTGTGGAGAAAACAAAACGTTTAGACACTGTTAGTGGGCATGTAAATTAGTTAAATCACTGTGGAAAGTAATTTTGAGATTTCTCAAAGATCTTAAAGCAGAGCTATCAATCAGCCCAGCAGTCCCATTACTGGGTTTATACCCAAAGGAAAACAAATAGTTCTACCAAAAGACTCATGTACTTGTATGTTCATCACAATGCTATTCACAATAGCAAAGTCATGGATTGGTGCTCATCTATGGAGTAAACAAAGAAACTGTGGTACCTCTACTTTATGGAATACTATGCAGCCATAAAAAAGAGCAAAACACATTCTTTACAGCAACATGGATACAGTTGGAGGACTTCTAAGTGAATTAATGCAGGAACAGGAAACCAATACCACACGTCCTCACTTGTAAATGAGAGTTAAACATTGGATATACATGGACACAAAAATGTCAACCATAGGCACTGGGGACTACTAGAGAGGGGAAGGAGGGACAAAGGGAGGGAGGAGGAGAAGGGCTGAAAAACTAACTATTGGGTACTAAGCTCACTACCTGAGTGACCGGATCAATTGTACCCTAAACCTCAGCATCACGCAATATATCCAGGTAACAAACATGCACATATACCTCCTGAATCTAAAATAAAAGTTGAAATTATTTATTTAAAAAAACAGGAATAAGAATCTATATTTGAAGTTTCTTCCATCTGCATAAAGAAACTGGAGGAATATATAAGAAACTAAAAACAGGATTTCAGAGGACAGAGAAGGTGGTAGGAACTGGAGACAGGAAATAAGAGAAAGAGATAAATTGTTCACAATACACTGGTCCTCATTTCTGAATTGTGAGCCATGGACATATATTACCTATTCAAAAAAATTTAAAACTTCAGGGAAATAAGTAATCATATGAAGAAAGGGTGATTACAACCAAAACTAAAATTATACCCTGAGCACAACAGTCATTCCTTAAAATAAAAGATATTTTTTTAAAATGTGTATTGACAACACAAAAAGCATGCCTAAGACCCAAACATTTCAAAATAATCTGTCATATAAACACAGCAAACCTGAATCACCAAACTATGAGAACAGTACACATTTTATTTTTATTCCTGTTATGCACCTTGAAAAAAAGTACTTTTTGTTTGTTTGTTTTTAGATGGAGTCTCACTCTGTCACCCAGGCTGGAGTGCAGTGGCGCCATCTCAGCTCACTGCAACCTTCGCCTCCTGGGTTCAAGCAATTCTCTCACCTCAGCCTCCCAAGTAGCTGGGATTACAGGCACCTGCCACCACATCTGGCTAATTTTTTGCATTTTTAGTAGAGATGGGGCTTCACCATGTTGGCCAGGCTGGTCTCAAACTCCTGACCTCAAGTGATCTGCCCACCTTGGCCTCCCAAAGTGCTGGGATTACAGGCATGAGCCCCCGTGCCCAGCCAAAAAAAGTACTTTTACTTGTCTGTTTGTTAGGTAGAAGGAAGGAAATAAAGGGACGGAGAGAAGCGACAAAGAGAGGGAGGGAGGGATAGAGGGACGGCCAACGAGATAGCCCATTGGTGGGAATGAAAAATAACGCATTATTTTTGTGGGGCAATTTTGCAGTATCTACCAACATTTTTAGCACACATGCCCTTTGATCCAGAAATGCCTTTTCTGAGAATTTACCTAACAGATATATTCCCACAGCTATGTAAAAGAGAATTAATGCAGCACAAAAACATATGTAATGTGGCACGGTTTGCAGAGCAAAAATCTGGAAGTTACCAAAATGTTCATCAAGACAGAACTGGTTAAATTATGGAATATCCTAAAATGAAACCTTCTGAAGAATGAGGTTGATGCTCCTGTACTGAATTGGAAAGATGGATGTGATATTAGCAAGTGAAAAAACAGGTTGCAGTTTTGTAGACAGTATGATTCTATTTGTGTAGAGATAACAGGTCTTGGAGGATCCACCAGCATCTGCTAACAATGGGTAACTCTGAGAAGCAAGACTGGGAAACAGGGTGGGAAAGCCAATTGGAAAACATTCACTTTTTTGAATGAATTAGTTTACTATGTCCTTTCGTTACTTTTTTGTCTTTTATTGTGGTGAAATATACACAACATAAAATGTGCCACTTTTTAACCCTTTATTTATTTATTTATTTATTTATTTATTTATTTATTTTGTGAGACAGAGTCTCGCTCTGTTGCCCAGGCTGGAGTACAGTGGCACGATCTCGGCTCACTGCAAGCTCTGCCTCCCAGGTTCACGCCATTCTCCTGCCTCAGCCTCCCGAGTAGCTGGGACTACAGGTGCCCACCACCATGTCCAGCTAATTTTTGTATTTTTAGGAGAGACAGAGTTTCACCGTGTTAGCCAGGATGGTCTCCATCTCCTGACCTCGTGATCCACCCACCTCAGCCTCCCTAAGTGCTGGGATTACAGGCGTGAGCTACCGCGCCTGGCCTTAACCATTTTAAAGTGTACAGTTCAGTGGCATTAAGTACATTCACATGGCTGTGCAACCATCACCACCATCCATCTCCAGAACATCTCATCTTCCCACACTGAAACTGTACCCATTAGACACTAACTCATTTCCCCTGCCCCTCAGGCTCTGGTTGCCACTATTCTGTATTCTTTCTCTATGAATTTTCCTATGTACTTCATGTAAATAGAATCATACAGGATTTTTCCTTTTGTGTCTGGCTGATTTCACTTAGTGTAATTGTTTTCAAGGTTCACCCATGTTATAGCATGTATCAGAATTCCCTTCCCGTTTTTTTTTGTTTTTGTTTTTGTTTTTGTTTTTTTTTTGAGGCGGAGTCTCGCTCTGTTGCCCAGGCTGGAGTACAGTGGCGCGATCTCGGCTCACTGCAAGCTCCGCCTCCCGGGTTTACGCCATTCTCCTGCCTCAGCCTCCCGAGTAGCAGGGACTACAGGCGCCGCCACCACGCCCGGCTAATTTTTTTTTTGTATTTTTAGTAGAGACGGGGTTTCACTGTGTTAGCCAGGATGGTCTCGATCTCCTGACCTCGTGATCCGCCCGCCTCGGCCTCCCAAAGTGCTGGGATTACAGGCTTGAGCCACCGCGCCCGGCCTGTTTGTTTGTTTTTTGAGATGGAGTTTCCCTCTTTTTGCCCAGGCTGGAGTACAGTGGCGCAATCTCAGCTCACTGCAACCTCCGTCTCCCCGGTTCCGGCGATTAGCTGGGATTACAGGTACCCACCACTATGCCCAGCTAATTTTCGTATCTTTTAGTAGAGACTGGGTTTCACCATGTTGGCTAGGCTGGTCTCGAACTCTTGACCTCAGGTGATCCACCCGCCTCAGCCTCCCAAAGTGCTGGAATTACAGGCATGAGCCACCGCGCCCAGCCAACTTCCTTTCTTTTTAAGGCTACATAATATTCCATTGTATGACTACAACACATTTTGCTTATTTATTCTCCTGTTGATAAACATTTGGGTTGTTTTCACTTTTTGACCCTCGTGAATAATGCTGCTATGAGCATGGGTGTATAGCTATCTATCTGTTTGAATCCCTGCTTTCAATTCTTTGAGGTATAGACCTAAACGAGGAATTGTTGGATCATATGTTGATTCTATGTTTAACTTTTTGGGAACTGTCTTACTGTCTTCCACAGAGGCTACATACCATGTTATATTCCCAGTCAGGCTCACCTCTGTAATCTCAGCACTTTGGAACGATGAGGTGGGAGGATCGCATGTGCCCAGGAGTTCAAGGTTTCAGTGTGCTATGAAAGCTCCGCTGCACTCAGCCTGGGCCACAGTGAGACCTTGTCTCTAAAAAACATTAAAAATTAAAATTAAAATGCATTCCCCCAGCAATGCACAAGGATTCCAATGTCTCCACTTCTAAAACTGCATTGTATTTTTTAAATCTCACTCTTTTGACTTCAATAAGTTCTCTAATTTGTACCTCTCATTAACATTATGTTTATATTACAAATTCTGAGAGAGCAGGGATCTTCGAAGGGTGGATGGTCAGGAGTTTGAGACCATCCTGGCCAACATGGTGAAACCTTGTCTATACTAAAATTACAAAACTTAGCCGGGCGTGGCGGCGCACCCTGTAATCCCAGCTACTGGGGAGGCTGAGGAAAGAGAATCACTTGAGCCCGGGAGGCAAAGGCTGCAGTGAGCCGAGATCGCACCACCTCGCCTGGGTGACAGAGCGAGACTCCGTCTCAAAAAAAAAAAAAAAAACCATCCTGGCATGGTGGTAGGTGCCTGTAATCCCAGCTACTTGGGAGGCTGAGGCAGGAAAATCGCTTGAACCCAGAAAGTGGAGGTTGCAGTGAGCTGAGAGGGAGCCACTGCACTCCAGCCTGGGCGACCACAGAGCAAGACTCCATCTCAATCAATCAATCAATAAAATAGATAAATAATAAATAAATGCATTAACCATTTGTTTAAAATCAGTGGAGACCTTCCAGGAGGAGGAAAGAACCAGTAAACCCTCAAAGCTTAGGTGTCTTCTGAACATGACAGCCTGGGGACAGCTGCCCATGCCCAGCCCATGGCCATGCTCCCCTCACATTCACAACGGGTCCTAGTCCGTCAGGGCAGGCATTGAGAGGTGATGATGTGGGGTCTACTGAAGGCCTCACGGGCATTCCAGAGTCCAGAACACGGTTTCATTTGAAAACTTCTGGGTGAACAAAACCCAGCACCCACCTCCCGCACCCACCCCTCCCCCACTAGGGTCTAAAGAGTTCAGAAAGGGCCCAGCATGGGGCTGACCTGAAGCCTGGTGGATTTCCAATGATGGCTGGGCCAGACTGCTTGTTAAATAGAACACTGTGGGCAAAGTGTGGTGGCTCATGCCTGTGATCCCAGCATCTAGGGAGGCCGAGGTGGCGGATCACGTGAGGTCAGGAGTTCGAGACCAGCGTGACCAACATAGCGAAACCCCGTCTCTACTAAAAATACAAAAATTAGCTGGGCGTGGTGGCGTGTGCCTGTAATCGCAGCTACTCCAGAGGCTGAGGCAGGAGAATTGCTTGAACCTGGGAGACAGAGCTTGCAGTGAGCCGAGATTGCACCATTGCCTCCAGCCTGGGCAACAGAGGGAGACTCCGTCTCAAAAAATAAAAAAATAAAAAAAATTAGGACACCCTGTTTGCCCTTTTTGGTCACATGAGTCTTGCAGAGCATGAGCAATTCTCTCCTGGGACCGCCTCATTTGTTTACCTACTATCAATTTTATCGCCAGATTTGCTCTCACTCTATGCGGCAACCACAGATGCACAGCGATGCGCACCTCGGAGGCTGCTCTGTGCTCCTGCCTCGTTTCCATGGAGACATGGCTGGGGGCTTTGGGGACAGGGAGGTGTGTGTAGGGGCTGCCTGGGGAGCGCAGGGAGGAGCAGGGATGCTGGCACTCCACTCCTTTCCCGCCCCCTCCAGCCTCACTTCTGGGTCATTGCTTCCCTCGCCCACTTTGACCCATTCTCCAGACAGCAGGAGAGACCTGGTATGAATGAGAGAACTGGTGTTTAGAAAAATCAAGCACCTTGCTTAAGGCGGCTCAGTAGTAAGTGGGAAACCAGTCCTCAAATTCAGATTTTCTGATTTGTTTTTCGTCTTCTGGAGCCAACACGCCGGTGTCTCATCCTCTTACTGCTTGGTCTTTGTTGGGTCTTAGTTATGAACAAACCCAAATGACAGTGCCTGGATTTTAATGGGGTCACAATTTAAATATTTTCATTTTCTCAAGGGATCCAAAGATCCTGTATTAACCCGGGCTGGTAAAATAGCTAGCGCTAAGTAGGGAGAACTTTCTGGAACTCTCAAATTGCAGCATCTTGGTGTTCAGTAGCTGAGTCATCAAGCCCAGGTCCATGCACTCATTCCCTTCCTTAGCACCCCTGCCCACTCTGCCAGTGACTCATCCTCCCGCACCTTCGCTCTTCTCTCCTGTGCCCGTTTGCTCCCCACCCAGCTTTGCCACACCAGGGCTCTCCTGCCTGCCTTCAGGGTGACAAGAGGCAGAAGTCACAGGACTGGGGAGAACCTGACCCCAATTAGGATGAAATGGTTCCAGCATCGCAGTGAGGCATCTCATTGAGGTGAGACAGGGCTTTGGAGGGAGAGTGAAGGTGTCCTTGGGTTGGGGGATACAGAGCTTTAGCTGGCTCTGGTTGCAGCTCCCAGGTGAGCATGGAAGTGAGGGAGGTATGGGATGGGTCAAGGGGACCTCTGCCTAACAGGAAGTCAGGATGGTTGAGGGGCTGGGAGGACGGCACAGAAGGAGCGTAGATCACGAAGGACCAAGGCAGGAGAAGCTGGGCAGAAATGGGCCCTGAGGAGCGGGGAGGGAGTTGCTGTTGTTGCTGTTGCCGCCTGGCTGCCGAAGCCAGAGGTCAAGTTCAGGCATGCTGGTTTCTAAGGAGATGAGCTCATGAGCTCTGACGCTCACTCTGCAGGAGCCTCCAGCATGAGTCAGCATCAGCGAGGTTTCTCTGGTTCTAGCCTCACTCCTCGCAGCAGTCGAAGTCCAGGAGACAGGGTGTGGTTGTTCCAGACAGAGTCACATGCCCTGGCAACCTGGCGGGGGAGGGATGCTTCCCCTGAGGAGGCACCTGACCTGAACAGGTGACACCCTGGAAGGAGATGCGGCTGCTGCATCCAGGAAACGGAGTAAATGCTGGGAGGTGAGATGACTAAAAAGCATCCAGTCCAATAGTGAAAAGACTGGCCTTTGAATCTATCCCTAAACATGAGGATTTGAATTGCTCAGTGGCTTTAAAAATATCTAAAAGATATTGTGTCAAATTGCCAAATAACTCCCAGGCACTTCCTCTGCCTTAGCCATTTCTGGGGCTCTCATCAGGTCTGTAGCTCCAGGTAATGGTCCAGCTGCTGATCCTTGTGGAATGAGACATGTGAAGCTCTGTGTATGAGTTACTGTTTGGGTTGTGACATTTCTCACTGCAGATTTACTGCCAAGCCTCACTCCCAGGTTCTACAGCCACCCACAAGACATACGGAGGCTTCTCTGGAAGCAGGCCCTGGGAGGCCCACCCAGCCCACTGTGACTTCACACCCAGGAGTGTTAAAGGCTAGAATTCTCCTCCAGCTGGACTAAGCAACGTCCCGACTTCACACAGACGAGTAATACATATGCATCAGGGTGCAGTACTGTTTTGGTCACTAAACGCTGACAACAACCTAACGTCAATCAGGGGAAGATGTACTAAATAAACCATGGTGAGTCGTCTAGCACGCTTCCAGGAAAAAAAAAAAAAAGAAGAAGAAATCATGGTTCATTCACTGTTCAGCCATCTAAGAGAATAAGGTAGCACTCTGTTTGTATGAAAATGGAATGATCCCCGATCTATGCTGTTCAAAGCAAGGTGCCAAACATTGGGCAGAGCACAACATCCCTTGTGTAAAAACTGCACACATATTTTAGGCCCTCTCACATGGATATGTGGCAGGAACAAAATTATTAAAGCGGAAGCATACAGTTTCCCCACCACCCCCTAAGGAATCAAGGAACTCCACAAGGCAGTAAAAAAAGCAGACGGTAGGATGCAGAGTCAAAGAGAGAGGGAGTACCTGAGAGAAAGAGAAAGGAAGACACTTGGGGGGTCAGAGAAAAAAAACAGTGTTTTTAAGAAGCTTTGCAGGGTGGTATTGTAGAAGGCAATTTTCATTCTTTTGAGCCATCCAGCATCTGATCCTCTGTCTGTTAAAGGAACCCCATCTTTAGAAGGCAGAATTCCCTTCACAGTAGAAGCTGAAAATGCCAGAGACTCACGTCCTCAGTTTTCCTTGCAGGGAGGGTTGGGACTGGTCACTCCACCAATCAAATCCTGGGCAACATGGCGAGAAACCTTCTCTACAATAAAATACAAAAATTAGCTGGGCATGGTGGTGTGTGCCTATGGCCCCAGCTACTTGGGAGGCTGAGGTGGGAGGATTGCCTGAGCCTGGGAGGTTGAGGCTACAGTGAGCAGAGACCCTGTCTCAAAAAAAGAAAGAATAAGAAATTAGTCACATGAAGCACTCTGTAAAACCCACGCAGTCCATGAGGTGGCAGTGGTGGCAATACCTCCAGTCTCCTGGGTGGCAGTTGGAGCGGTCCACGCAGCCAGCAACCCGGACCCAGAGTGGGTGTCATCGTGTTGCAAGCTGCAGCCACCAGTGCTTATGTCTGTCACGTGCTAACCAGACCAACTCTGCCGCATGATTCTGGGGGTTGGTCTCGTCTGCAGAGCCTCCTAGCTGTGAGTTATCCAGAGATTCTATGAGCACCAGTATTGTCTAACAGAAAACAATGATTTCCGTTGCTTACAGCTGCAAATCCTGAGACACAAATATGTGTGTTGTGCGCCTCTGTCCTTAGCACTCTCCAGGGATTTTTTTTTTTTTTTTTTTTTTTTTTTTTTGAGACGGAGTCTTGCTCTGTCGCCCAGGCTGGAGTGCAGTGGCGCGATCTCGGCTCACTGCAAGTTCCGCCTCCTAGGTTCACGCCAATTCTGCTGTCTCAGCCTCCCCAGCGGCTGGGACTACAGCTGCCCGCCACCACGCCCAGCTAATTTTTTGTATTTTTTAGTAGAGACGGGGTTTCACCGTGTTAGCCGGGATGGTCTCGATCTCCTGACCTTGTGATCTGCCCGCCTCGGCCTCCCAAAGTGCTGGGATTACAGGTGTGAGCCACTGCGCCCGGCCTCCAGGGATCTTAAGTAAAGAACTAGACTAGTTCAAACATGAGGTCAGATTTGTATTTCTTTTACACAGTCACTGTGCTAAGGCAAGAGCATGGACACCCGGTTTTATTGGGGTGACATCAAACGTGCATGTCACACATTGTGAATGTTAGGAAAGATACTCACGGATCTGTTCACAGTGGCTGTCCCTGAGAAATGAGAATGCCATGGGGACGAGGAATTTTTTTTCTCATTTTACATTTTTCCATTATGGTTTGAATTTTTTTTTTTACCATATTCATGTATTATCTTTAATTTTTTTAAGTTTAAAATAATTATTTTTAAAAGAAAAGGAATACGCCTACAAATATATCAGAATGTGTACATGAGAGAAAAGATAAAGTAATATATGCATTCTGGCAAAAGACAGAGCCTTTGGAAGAAGCAGGTGGTGAGGAACTGGTAGTCTGCTAACGTCAGCTGAGAATCTTAATTTGGTGGGCTGTCAGTACTGCAGACTTTTTTTTAAGTTTCTATTTGGCATATCTTTTCTTTTTTTAAGAGACGGAGTCTCACTCTGTTGCCCAGGCTGGAGTGCAGTGGCAGGGTCAAAGTTCACTGCAGCCTCAATCTCCTGGACTCAAATGATCCTCCTACCTCAGCCTCCCAAGTAGCTGGGACTACAGGTGCATACCGCTAGACCCGGGTAATTTTTAAAACTTTTTTTAGGAACAGCATCTTGCTATGTTGTCCAGGCAGGTCTCAAAGTCCTAGCCTCAAGCCATCCTCCCGCCTTAGCTTCCTGAGTTGCTGGCATTACAGGCATGAGCCACCTTGCCTGACCTGGTTTGAAAACATAAATAGAAGAGGAGGTTTTGAGTGAAAATTTGATATGTCGGTTATATTTGTGTGTGTGTGTGTGTGTGTGCACATGAGGTCTCACTATGTTGCCCAGGATCTAGGATGTGAATTCCTGTTCTCAAGCAATCCTCCTGCCTCAACCTCCAGAGTAACTGAAACTACAGACGCCAGAGTAACTGGGACTACAGGTATGCAGCAGTGCACCCAGCTACAATTACTTGTGTGTGTAGGCTTGGGGGTATTTCTGAATGAATGATGGAAGAGTATGACCACCGTTGTTGTCCATTTATATTCAGGACCCCAGAGAAAATGAGACAGCCTCTGTCAGACTCCTCACACCCTCTGTGCCAGCATCAAAGGAGACCAGGTCCAGGTGAGGGGGTGAAGGAGCCTTCCTCTGCCTGCTCTCCCTGAAGGTCCTGGGCAGGCTCAGGAAAGAAGGGTGACACCATGCTCACCTTCATCACTCTGAGGCGGGTCAACCGCCTAGCTCAGGGCATCTTCATCAGGAGGGCACAGGGGTGTGGGCTGGCCGCTGGCTTCATTTTGTTTTTGGAATTTGATGTTCATCCCCACAGGCAAACAGATGAGTCACGTCATGAAAAGCAGACTCAAGGACGGAACACCCACGATGGCTGTCGGCAGATCCACTTTCCACCTCCAGACGATGCCTCCGGCGAGTGCCCCCCCACAGTGCAGTCAGAGCCACCAACAGCAGAATCCTAGCGCTCTGGCCCGACTCGACTCTCCTCTGACAGTGGGGAGAAGGGCCAGTGGGGACCCTGGCCTTTGCTCTCGACTCACTCCCTCTTCACTCTAGGGCAGGAGCCATGAACTCAGTCCCCACCTGTCTTGATCACTGGGCCTGGGGTGAAAGGCAGGGTGGCCCAGGGAGCAGAGGGCATGGAAAGTCGTGTGTGGAAACATACCGTGACTGTAAAAAAAACGAGCAGTCAAGAGCGAAAGGTCACAGTGAGTGAGTTCCTGCTCCAGCCTGCTCCTGGTTCTTAGGTGCTAGAATGAGAAGATGGGTTCTGGGCTGAGGGCAAAATAAATATTTTTGATGTAGGAAACTTAAGACTGCAGAGGCTGGCCAGGCATGGTGGCTCATGCTTATAATCCTAGCACTTGCAGAGGGTGAGCTGGCAGGATCACTTAAGCCCATAAGTCTGAGACCAGCCTGGGCAACATGGTGAGTCACCATCTCTATAAAAAATACAAAAGTTAGCCAGACATGGTGTTGTGTGCCTGTGGTCCCAGCTACCCGGGAGGCTAAGGCGGGAGGATTGCTTGAGCCAGGGAGGCAGAGGTTGCAGTGAGCTGAGATTGCACCACTGCACTCCAGCCTGGGCGACAGACAGACCCTGTCTCAAAAACTGTTACTGAGGGCCTGAGGGGAAAAAAAAATTTTTTTAAAGACTACAGAGGCTTTTTGATGAGAAGATTCTCACAAAAACTACAAAGATTAATACCAGTTGCAGCTCGGTTAAAGAAAAATGAATGAGGATGATTAATTGTAATAACAACCTGTATGTATTTGTTGTAACCTCCTGGTTTATAGAGAACTTTCCTTTAAACTAATACAGTTGATCTTCACAGCATCGTTCAAGGCAGGGAACATATTTTATCCAGGCTCAAGGTCATGCTGTAAAATTGTGCATCAATTCAGAAAAGCACTTTAAAGATCTAATTCATTGACTAATACTGTTTGACACTGTTAGATAGAATTGGCTGTAGCATTGAAATTAACTAAAGCATATTGAGATCTTTGTGATATCCATAGAGACATCTTTGAAGTCTCCATGTTGAGTGGCAGGGCCAGGCTCAGATGTCGTCTGTTCCTTCTCAGCCCTCCCCCTGGCTTTGCTCAGCAGCACAGCCTCCGTGTCTAACCCATGCCCAAGCTGTCCCTTAGCTTACATGTTTGTCTGCAGAGCCAAGAGTTTGTGATTGGCCAGTATTTGCTTTTCAAAAACTTTTTTCTAGATTTACTTTTATTGTAATAAAACTTTTATTAGAAAAAGCACCTAAATGTATGGATCACATCAAATAATCTCTGAGTTGGCCATGTCCAGGGAAAACCGGCCTGTAGACCCCCGGTGGACAGCAGGACCCTGGCATGAGGGCAGTCAGTGCTCCTCCTGAAGGCCAGCACAGGGCCTGGGGGCAGTGGAGAATGGCCCCCAAAATGGGAAATAATGCATATCCAACCTGCCTCCCAGGGATGCTGGAGAAATACTGCATTGTCAGTGGGAGAACCATTTTGCCCTGGGTAGACATGCGTTGCTACCATATTTGTAGGAATGCTACCATTGTTATTTTAATGGATGCCTTCTCTTCTTTCTGCCAGGCACTTTGAGTCTCTCTGGAAGGTCCAAGGCTCATGAAACATGAAACACTGTGTGCAGAGGAACACCATGAGTTAAAGGTATAGAAAGCTGGCAGGTAGGCGGGGCATGGTGGTTCACACCCGTAATCCCAGCCATTTGGGAGGCCAAGGTGGGAGGATTGCTTGAGCTCAGGAGTTTGAGACCAGCCTGGGCAACATAGTAAGACCCCATCTCTTAAAAAAAAAAAAATTAAAAATTAGTAGGGTGTGCTGGTGTGCGCCTGTAGTCCCAATTACTTGGAAGCTGAGGTAGGTGGACTTGAGCCCAGCCTTAGTAACAGAGCAAGACCTTGTCTTAAAAAAAAAAAAAAAATGCTGGTAGGTGGCTCCTCAGGAAAGTCTCAGGGTATCTGTTGCCAGCTTACTGGGGAGCCCTGCCCACACGAAGCTCGTAGCCAAAGCCATTCTGTCGCTGAGAGATAACTTGGCCTTGTCTCCTCCCGCCTTCATGGCCCCGTCCCTGCTTGCAAGCCCCGCTCCACTGCAGTAACGGTAGTCATTACACTGGAGCTGAAGCTGGTTCTGCCTCTCCAGCTGTCTGTGAGCTGCAAGGAGGCCGGGACTGTGCTTCAGGCTGTGGAGGGAAGTGAGAGAATGGGAAAAGCTGCCTGTGGGGAGCAGGAAGGCGTGGGGCCTGGGTTCCTGCTGCTCAGCCAAGGAACACCTGTAGGTTTCTGAACCTCTTTTTCCATCTGTAAAAGGGGGAAATAAGCCCTGCCTACCTCATCGGGCTTAAAGCTGCACTGTCCACTATGGGAAGCACTAACCACTGTGGCTAACAAGCCCGGGAGGTGTGGCTAGTCCCAATTCACGTGTGCTCTAAGTGGAAAATATGCACCAGATTTCAAGGCTGGTACCAAAAACTGATATCAAGTCCCTCAATAAGTTTTATGTTCCTTATGTGTTGAAATAATATTTTTGATATATTAGGTAAAAGCACATATTATTAAAATTAATTCCGGCCAGGCGCGGTGGCTCACTCCTGTAATCCTAACACTTTGGGAGACCAAGGGAGGCAGATCACCTGAGGTCAGGGGTTAAAGACCAGCCTGACCAACATGGTGAAACCCTGTCTCTACTAAAAATGCAAAATTAGCCGGGCGTGGTGGCGCATGCCTGTGATCCCAGCTACTCAGGAGGCTGAGGCAGGATAATCGCTTGAACCCGGGAGGCGGAGGTTGCGGTGAGTCGAGATGGCACCATTACACTCCAGCCTGGGCAACAAGAGCGAAACTCCTTCTCAAATAATAATAATAATTAATTCCTTCTGTTTGTTGTTGTTGTTGTTGTTGTTTTTGAGACAGGGTCTCACTCTGTCACCCAGGCTGGAGTGCAATGACATGATCATCGCTCACTGCAACCTCCGCCTCCTGGACTCAAGCGATCCTCCCACCTCAGCCTCCTGAGTAGCTAGAACTAAAGGCATGCCACTGTACCCATCTAATTTTTCTGTAGAAATGGGGTCTCTCTATGTTGTCCAGGCTGGTCTCAAACTCCTGGGCTCAAGCAATCCTCCCGCCTCAGCCTCCAAAAGTGCTAGGATTACAGGCATAAGCCACCTCACCCAGCCTGCCTGTTTCTTTTTAAAATGTGGCTTCTAGAGAAATTGCAGTTACATATGAGCTCATATTATGTTTCTACTGGACAGTACTGGTACAGCAAAGAGCTGCTTGGATGGATGGAGTTATTAGAAACCCCATTTCTTCTGTTCTCTTCCCCTTGAATCTTGCAGAATGTGGCACAGGCAAAAGCAGGGCTTCAAAAATCCCTGTCCAAAATAAAAGTCTTAGATTTTTCAATTGAAAGAGTCAGGTACTCCAGCTACCTCCACTTCCCACCCCTCGATGCAGATAAACAAAGTGAGCCCTGGAGTAAATTGAATGGTATCCCTTAAAGATCAACCAGCAAGAACAGCATTTTCCAAGTAGTTTGGGAACTTTTCTGTCCAAGCAGCGACTCCAAATATCTTTTTGTAATTAGCTTTACTTTGATAAAACCGCTTTTGCTTCTGTCGCTCGCAGGTTCTTTCTCCTTTCAGGTCTGCCCTCATTTTCTCCAGCGACCTAATAATAAAGCTGTTCTCGGTTCCCCGTCCATACAAAGGCCCTGGCGTTGGCAGAATCGAGTTAAAGTGGACAGGAAAGCACCAGAACCAAGGGATGTCCCTCTTCCGGGCTTCAGCTGGCTCAGCTCTAAGATGGGCCCATTTACCTCCTTATCTTGTGTTTGTTCTAGGGCAAAGGTCCAATGAAAGAAGAGACATGCATGTAAGTCTTTTGTGGGTAAATCATTTGTCAGCAAATTGTGACTATTGGCCGGGTGCGGTGGCTCACACCTGTAATCCCAGCACTTTGGGAGGCTGAGGTGGGCAGATCACCTGAGGTCGGGAGTTCAAGACCAGCCTGGCCAACATGGTGAAACCCTGTGTCTACTAAAAATACAAAAATTAGCAGGGCGTGGTGGCACAGGTCTATAATCCAGCTACTTAGGAGGCTGAGGCAGGAGAATCACTTGAATCCAGGAGGTGGAGGTTGCAGTGAGCCAAGATCGTGCCATTGCACTCTAGCCTGGGCAACAGAGTGAGACTCCGTCTCAAATTTAAAAACAACAACAGCAAAAAGAAAAACACTTGTGACGATTAATGGGTAAGAAGAATGAGCAAACATTTTGGCACAAAATTCTCAAGGGGCTCGCCAACCTTCGACAGCAGGAGCTTTGAATGACAGGCGCTTGAGAGTCTGAGATCATCCAAGCCCCATTTTACAGATGATAAAACCAAGGCCACAGAAGAGGAGGGGAAGGGCCTGGTCCCAAGACCAGAAACCAAGATTGCAGAGGCCTAGGGAATGCAGTTTGTACCCAGTTAGTACTCCACACATCTTTGCTTTAAAATTTTCAAATAACATTCTTTTCTTATCACAATGCAGTATCTTTTAGAAATTTTTGAAAATACAGAAAAAATAGTCTATAATCCCCCCAACCAGAGATCGTCCTATCAACTGTTTGGCATCTTGTCCTTTTTCTACTTATGTGAACATAGCTGTATGTTTTTATTTTACAAAAATATGATATGACTACAATATTTTATTATTTGTTTTCTCCTCTCTGAATAAATAATAAACAGTTTTCCAAGGCAAATAATCCTTTTATACTATTAATACATGAAGGACTACAAGGAATTGCATTGAATGAATGTGTAAGTGACCACTGGTTATTGGGCATTTGGATTTTCTCCAGTCTTTCTCTATTATAACGGTGCTACAGTGAGCATTCTTGTAGGGTTTTTCTTTTTTTGCACACTTTCATGATTATTTTCTTTTCTTTTCTTTTTTTTTCTTTTTCTGAGACGGAGTCTCGCTCTGTCACCCAGGCTGGAGTGCAGTGGCGCAATCTCGGCTCACTGCAAGCTCCGCCTCCCAGGTTCACTCCATTCTCCTGCCTCAGCCTCCCGAGTAGCTGGGACTATAGGCATGCGCCACCTCGCCTGGCCGATTTTTTGTATTTTTAGTAGAGACGGGTTTCACCGTGTTAGCCAGGGTGGTCTGGATCTCCTGACCTTGTGATCCGCCCGCCTCAGCCTCCCAAAGTGCTGAGATTACAGGCTTGAGCCACCGCGCTATTTATGATTTTGACAACTGCTTTCCAAAATGTTGTAACTTTCCACCCCTCCAGCGATACATGAGGGTACCCATTTCTTCAGCCCTCCCTAATACAGTTGGGGTTCTATCATTTTCTTCATCTTTGCCAGTTTAGTAGGTAAAACTTCCCTTTCTCTGCTTACTGCAGAAAACTGAACCTTGTTCATGGGTTACTGACCATACCTTAGTTTTTAATAACCTTCCTTGTCATACCTTTTCTTTGTCCATTTTTTCTTCTGAAGTCTATTGTCTTCTTATTTCCACAAGCTCTTTGCATATTAAGGATATTAATTCCTTGTCTCACATGCCGCAGTTCTTAGTAGTCTTTTATATTGTCTGTGTAGTTTTGTTTGTGATCATTGAGTTAAACCTCTGAGTACCTCCTTTACGTTTGTGCTTTGTATGGTTAGGAAAGTCCTTACACCATAAGGATAAACTTATCTGTGTTTTCTTCTAAACCTTATTATGGATCTTATGAATGATTCCACTTATTAAAATTTAGTTTTTACCTATCTTGAAATTATTTAAGTCGTGGTATGATTCAGAATCTAACTTTGTTTTCCTCTCCCAAATGGCTAGCCAATTGTTCCCACCATCCCATGTATCCCAAGACCTCACCACAGTGACACTATGGTGACGTTTTGGGCTGGATAATTCTTTGTTGTGGGAGGCTGTTCTTGCACCGTAGGATGTTTAGCAGCGCCTCTGGCCTCTGTCGGATTCCAGTTGCAGCCTCTCAGTTGTGACAACCAAAAACATCTCCAGACATTGCTAAGTGCTCCCAGGGAGACAAAACCACCCACAGCTGAGAACCTTTCCTTTTCCCAGTAATTTAAAATATACTTTTACCACACAGTAAATTCCCATATATCATATATCCCTGGGTCTATTTCAGGCCTTTCTATTCTGTTCCAATGAGTTGACGTCTGTTCCTGGACTAGTAGCACCAAACTATTTGCATTATTGCGGTTTTGTATTAACTTTTAAACCAGTTTATGTTCTTGCTCTCCCCACCTCTTTCTTTCTTAATCCACTGTAGAGGACAGTTAATCTTTTTGAGCTATCAGGTGAGAATGAAACAAGACAGACCCAGACAGAATCTGGGGCAAGGGAGAGCCCCACCTTGGAGCCAGGGAGTTGCACACTGGGTGGAGCCAGCAGGCCCATAGCTGCCTGAGGCTGATAGGAGAAAGGGCGCCTGATAGGACCTGGAAGCCTATCTCCAGGGTCATCTGGTAAACCTGGTGGGAAGGAGCTACGGAAAACAAAAACAGGAAGTGGGACAGTATTTTGAGCTGCTGGTATTACTAAGTCAGGATGGAGAAAGAATGGGGATGGGAGGACAGGATCTTTGTGATTATTTACAGGGTATCTAGGCTTCCATTGTTTCAAGAGTAGTTAAATAAAGCCCACTAGGGAATTAACCGTTCAAGCCTCGGTTATGTCTAATGGGCACTCCCTCAGGACAGGGAATTTAGGTCCCCCCTCACATCTGGAAGGGACCTCTTCCAGCAACTACTGGGATGTATAGCTCAGGGCGGACTCTCCGAGGAGCCCACAGCGAGGGCTGTCAGCATTTCAGTTCTGTCTTCTCAGAAGGGCCCAGCCTTGGTTACCAAGTTGTTTCCCCCATGCCAGGGGCTGGAGCTTTGTCTCTGCCCATCCAACAGCTCAGAGAGAAGTAGTGACTGGTATCCCAGGGGTACCCGTTAGGATGGTTTCAGTTTCCAGAAACAAAAAGCACAACTCAAGTTGGCTTAAACAATAAAAGAAAGGTATAGGCCCACATCACAGAAAAGTCCTCAGGAAGGCTTCATCCAACAGTTCAATGATGTTGCCAGGACCCATTGCTTTCCTCGGCTCCGTGCTGCTTTCCCCATGGGAGTGGCATCCTAGGTACAGGCCTGGACTCCTGGGTTCTCCAGAGGAACACCTGGGGCTGCATGCTCTCCTTTTAAAAGCAGCAGAGCCGCGCGCGGTGGCTCACGCCTGTAATCCCAACACTTTGGGAGGCCGAGGCGGGCAGACCATGAGGTCAGGAGATGGAGACCATCCTGGCTAACATGGTGAAACCCCATCTCTACTAAAAATACAAAAAAATTAGCCAGGTGTGGTGGTGGGCGCCTGTCATTCCAGCTACTCTGGAGGCTAAGGCAGTAGAATGGCGTGAACCTGGGAGGTGGAGCTTGCAGTGAGCCGAGATTGCGCCACTGCACTCCAGCCTGGGTGACAGAGAGAGTCTCCATCTCAAAAACAAAAAAAAAAAAAAAAGCAGCAGAAAGATCTTTGCTCCAAAATCCCAGCAAAAGTCCTGAGATTGAGATTCACCCTGAATGGACTAGAGTTGATAGAATTGGCACGCCTTGATGGGCTTAGAGCTGGAATCACTGAAGTCCCCCACTGGTAGTCTGAGCCTGCTGGGAAGGGGAAAGGGAAGAGGAACAGATGCCAGGATATCCACAAGTGTCTACTGCATCGAACTTCCCAAAGGGACACAAAAGGAGGCAGTCTCCAAATACTGGTGTCATTCGAGAAGCTTTGCTTCCTACGTCTTCAACAGGCTCCTAATATCATCTGCCTCTGTCAGGCAAAGCCAGGTTCTTGCTGCATGTGCTGGTCAGTCCCTCAACGAAGTGCACACACAAAGCTCTAAGTGACAGGGTTCCTGTGACAAGCGTTTTTTCTGGGAAATAATTGTAGCTATTACAGCAAAAAGTGGCCTGATGAAGCAAGCTGGTCTGCCAGAGTCACTGCCTTCCTGAGATGCTTGGCTGCCCCTGGGTGACAGGAGGGCTGCTCAGGAGGAAGCCAGCAATGAAGCAAGCCCTAGCCTAGCCTAGCACCAGCCCAGTGGCTTTGCAAAGTCAATGCCTGGAACAGCCTCTGCTGCTCTCCAGAGCATGTTTCTCAACACATGTCCCAGCAGTTTTGTGTCACCATAAAGTAGATCAGTGGCTCCTACCCGTGGCATCTGCTCTGCTTGGCATAAAGTTCTGCAAGGTGGGGTGGGGGCCATCAGGATGGAAGATGAGCCCTCTCTTTCACAGAGGCAGGGGGCAAACCAAGGCCTGGCCTGTTACGGTACCAGCATGCCTCGAGATTCCCTCAGCAGTCAGTGTAGACCAAGCTGCTACAGGCAATGGGTTACACTGGGACAGCCAGCATTGCATGCCAGGCACTCAGAAAATGGCAGCAATATCAATGCCATTTTAATGATGCTTGCAACTTAGACTGTTTTGTTTTATTTTGTTTGTTTGTTTTTGAGACAGGGTTCCACCCTGTCACCCAGGCTGGAGTGCAGTGGTGTGATCTCGGCTCACTGCAACCTCAAACTCCCGGGCTCAAGTAGTCCTCCCTCCTCACTTCCCAAGTCACTGGGACTATAGCTATGCCTGCGCCACCAGGCTGGACTATCAGACTGTTTTATTTCTTTGTTTATTTATTTTATTTTATTTTATTTTGTTTTTTGAGACTGAGTTTTTGTTCAGGGTGGAGTGCAATGGTGCAGTCTCAGCTCACCACAACCTCCGTCTCCTGGGTTCAAGCAATTCTGCCTAGCCTCCCAAGTAGCTAGGATTACAAGCGCCCACCACCATGCCCAGCTGATTGTTGTATTTTCAGGAGAGACGGAGTTTACCACGTTGACCTGGTCTCAAACTCCTGACCTCAGGTGATCCGCCCACCTCAGCCTCCCAAAGTGCTGGGATTACAGGCGTGAATCACCGCACCCGGCCTATCAGACTGTTTTAAATCCAACACTTCACCTTAGGAGATCTCACCAAGAGTACAAGGCTCCAGCAATAAAACCCTGGAAATGTGTAACAGAGGCATTCCTACAAAGCCCCAAATCACCTCCCTTGTGCTTTATTTTCCTTCTCCTTCAATCACCTGCTCATTTTTATTGACTTTGAAGACCCTAGAAGCACAGCTCACAGGATCCGTAGCAGGGACTCTCTTCTCTGAGTACCCGTAGAATCTCAGTCTCTTTGGTATCCAGATCTTCTGCCGGCTGCGTGCTTTTCAGGAGGAGCTATTGCCAAAGCACACACCAAAATGGTTTCAGTGGTCCTTAAATAATTTTCCATGCACTCAGATTCTCCTTGGGAGGAGCAATCCAATTGGCATCTAGTAGTCTCATTTATCTCAGATTTGGAAATGCTCCCACCTTACTGGTTGGAAGTTTTCTCTGTGTGTGGGCACCTGGTAAACTGTGTCCGCTTTGCTTTCACTTTCCCCACCACTGTAATGACACATTCCCTCATGTTCTGGCCATGTGACCTTGGATTGCCTTCTTTACCTCTACAATGCCTTAGTCCTCTCGTCTGTAAGATCAAACTTCCAGATTGAGTTATTGCAAAGAGTAAATAAGTGACAGCAAATGAGTGTTAAATTAAGGCAGGCCAGGCGAGACGGCTCATGCCTGTAATCCCAGCACTTTGGGAGGCTGAGGAGGGGGATCACCTGAGGTCAGGAGTTCGAGACCAGCCTGGCCAACATGGTGAAACCCCATCTCTACTAAAAATACAAAATGTAGCCAGGCGTGGTGGTGCACTTGCACCACCCCAGCTACTCAGGAGGCAGAAGCAGGATAATTGCTTGAACCTGGGAGGCGGAGGTTGCAGCGAGCCAACATCACACCACTGCACTACAGCCTGGGTGACAAGAGTGAAACTCTGTCTCAAAAAAAATAAAAATAAACAAAAAATTAATTAAGGCAAGTTATGACTAATTTCGTGCCACCCTAATTACTGTCCGATTTCCATTGACCAATACCATCTAAAAATGACATAACACGAGAAATCTAAATTATATCTATTCCATAATCACATATTTAATTGCAAATTAAATATGCACTTTAAGCAAAGACTAGAATGGAACATGGAAAAATAACAAGAGTAGACTGAGATTCACAGGTAGGTGATTTATAATGTACTATTTCTATAACGGGAAAAGTAAACTCCAAAGAATTGTATTGGTTAGAATTAAAATTTTGAAATGCATTAAATATACATATTTTGTGATATCCATGAATGATAAAAACATATTCCCTTCAGCATCTACCTCAGCTAGAGCTCTGATATCTATTATTACATAACCATCTGTCTCAAAACTTAGTGGTTTAAAACCAGCAATTTATTTTGCCTACATTTGGAGGATCAGGGATTTGAGAAGGGCTCAGTTTGGCTGCTCTTCTCGGCTCACATGGCATGAGTTGGAGTGTTTCAGCTGGGGCTGTAGAATCACCTTCCAAGACTGCTTGCTCACACAGCTGGCAGGCTGGGGCTGGCTGTTGGCTCACAGCTCTGCCAAGGATGTTGGCTGGGGAGAGAAGAGGAAAGAGATCTTGATTCCTCTCCATGAATCTGCTTGGACTACCTCACAACACAGCAGTCTCAGGGTAGTCAGGCTTCTTTTACGGGAGCTACTTTTCCCCAGGGCAAGTGTTCCAAGACACAGGAAGTGGAAGCTGCCAGACTTTTAAGACCTGAACCTGGAAACTGGCAGTCGCTTCTACCAAATTCTATGAATCACAGCAGTTACAGCCCATCTCGTTTTAAGGAAGAGGGGACATAGACTCTACCTCTGTGGGAAGAGTGTCAAAGAAATTGGCCATTCTTAAATTGTCACAGTTAGCCAGGCACCGTGGCACACGTGTAGCCTCAGCTACTTGGGAGGCTGAAGTGGGAGGGTTGCTTGAGCCCAGGAGTTGGAGTCTGCAGTAAGCTGTGATTACACCACTGCACTCCAGCCTGGACAACACAGTGAGACCCCATCTCTCTTTACAATTTTTTTTAGTTGTCACAGTTATCCTTTTCTTTTCTTTTTTCTTTTTTTTTAGATGGAGTCTGGCTCTGTCCCCCAACCTGGAGTGCAATGGTGTGATCTCAGCTCACTGCTACCTCCGCCTCTCAGGTTCAGCCTCCCAAGTAACTGGGATTACAGGCACCCACCACCACACCCGGCGAATTTTTGTATTTTTAGTAGAGATGGGGTTTCATCATATTGGCTAGGCTGTTCTCGAACTCCTGACCTCAAGGGATCCACCCGCCTCAGACTCCCAAATTGCTGGGATTACAGGCATGAGCCACCGTGCCCGGCCAGTTATCCTTTTCTTGTGCCAGTCTTGCCGGCTGGTGCCACAGACAGGCCATTGCCAGCATTTCTTGCCTTACATACTTCTTTATGTGCTTTCTCCCCTGTTCCTATTACTCCTTCCTAACTCCTGGTCCTTGACCCTTCTCTCATACCTGGTGATACTCTTCTCCAGCTACAGGTTCAGAAGCTCCACTACGTTCCAGTGACTTCATGCCACTCAAGAGCTTTGGAATCTGGCAGACTTGGGTTAGAACCAACTCTTTTAATTATTTGCTGTGTCCCTGGAAAAGTTGCTTAGTATCTGACACTTAGTTTCTTTGCCTGAAATGAGGCTACCTCACAGGATTGTTGGGAGAATTTAGAAATAATGTATTTGGCAAAAAGTTTTAAGTCTGACAATACCAAGTGTTGGTAAAGGCATAGAACTGAAACTTACACACCGCTAATGAGAGTTTAAACTGGTTCCATTTTCAGACCTATTTGGCAATATCTGATAAGATTATAAATGAACACATACTATAGTACAGTATATACTATATATGCATATAATATATACTAGGTTTTTGGTTTTTGTGGTTTTTTTTTAACAGGGTCTGGCTCTATCATCCAAGCTGGAGTGCAGTGGTGCCATCTCGGCTCACTGCAACCTCCGCCTCCCAGGCTCAAGACATCCTCCCACCTCAGCCCCCCCAAGTAGCTGGGACTACAGGCATGCACCACCACACCTGGCTAATTTTATGTATTTTTTGTAGAGACAGGGTTTCGCCATGTTGCTCAGACTGGTCTTGAACTCATGAGCTGAAGTGATCTGCCTGCCACAGCCTCCCAAAGTGCTGGGATTACAGGCATGAGCCACTGCGCCCAGCCTGACTGTATTATATTACAATATAATACAACAATTCTACTTCTAGATTTAGGTTTTACAGAAACTCTGACACAGGTGGCCAAGGAACCCCATATAAGAATGCTAAGGAAAGTACTCTTTAATTGGAATTAAAAGAATCTCACTACAATGCTAAGCAAAAACAAGTAAATTGTACAACAGAACATGTAGTGTGAGATCATTTGCCTGTGGCTTAAAACGTGCAAAACAGTGTCATATTTTATTTAGTTATGTATATAACTAATACATATTTTATATATAACTATACATAATATACATACTTATATTATATATTTAGCTACATATATGTGTGTGACAAAAATAAAAAGAAATAATAAACACCAAATTCAGTCAAAACCAATCTAAGCCCTGGAATTTTTTTTTTTTTTTTTTTTTTTGAGATAGAATTTCACTCTTGTTGCCCAGGTTGGAGTGCAATGGCCCGATCCCGGCTCACCACAACCTCCGCTTCCCAGGTTCAAGAGATTCTCGTGCCTCAGCCCCCCAAGTATCCGGGATTACAGGCAAGCATCACCACGCCTGGCTCATTTTTTTTTATTTTTAGTAGAGACAGCGTTTCACCATGTTGACTAGGCTGGTCTTGAACTCCTAACCTCAAATGATCCATCTGCCTCGGCCTCCCAAAGTGCTAGGAGTACAGACATAAGCCACCGCACCTGGCCTGGCCTAGCTCTGGAATCTTAAGCTGTGTGGTGGGAACCAGACTGTTCATTATTTTATTCTTTTTTTTTTTTTGAGATGGAGTTTTGCTTTGTCGCCCAGGCTGGAGTGCAGTGGCGTGATCTTGGCTCACTGCAACCTCCGCCTCCTGGGTTCAAGCAATTCTTCCGCCTCAGCCTCTACAGTAGCTGGGATTACAGGCACCTGCCACCACACCCAGCTAATTTTTGTATTTTTTAGTAGAGATGGGGTTTCACCATGTTAGCCAGGCTGGTCTGGAACCCCTGACCTCAGGTGCTCCACCTGCCTCGGCCTCCCAAAGTGCTAGAATTACAGGCGTGAGCCACCACACCCGGTCATTATTCTTTATGCCTTTTCTATGTCTGAAATATTTCACAACTTTTACAAGTTTTAAAGACCTACTTTATATTAAGCATGTGGCACAATGCTGGGACTGTGGCCAAGGTTCAAGGCACAGTAGCAACTGTTGTCATTTCTACTCAGACCACCCCTTGTCACTTCCACAGCTTCAGAATCCTCTCCTTCATTCCATTCTTAAGATAGAAAAAGTCGTTTCCATTTTTAAAACAGCTCAAATGAGCTTGTGACTAAAGTCATGAAAAGCACTCTAAATCTGGTTACCTGGATCGGACCAGCTGAGTTAAATTGGATTTTGAGAACAGTCACTTTTTTTTTTTTTGAAGGTGAGCAATCCAATCTATAAATATGCCATGTGGTCGAACACCAACGATGGACAGATTTTTGAAAGTGCTGATTTGAAAGCAAGGCATGCCAGTCTTCCTGGTTCAATCCCTTCATTTCTATCCAATGGATTGAAACAAGGTGCACTAGTTTACCCCGTGTGGCCAATTTCGGCTGCCTGTTTCAAGTTTCTCAACTCGGCAAGCATATTGGAATGTCCAAGAGAGCTTTCGAAGATCTCAATGCTCAGGCTACAACTATACCAATCAAATCACAATGCCCTGGGATGGGACCCAGGTCTAAGTCCCCGCAGGTAAGTCCAATGCACAGTTATGTTAGTCCATTTTGCATTGCTATAAAGGAATACCTGAGGCTGGGTAATTTATAAAGAAGAGAGGTTTATTTGGATCACAGTTCTGCAGGCTCTACAAACATGGCACCAGCATCTGCTCGGCTTCTAGTGAGGCTGCAGGAAGCTTTCACTCATAGGGGAAGGCAAAAGGGAACAGACAAGTCACACGATGAGAAAGGGAGCAAGAGAGAGAGCAGGGGGTCCCGGATCCTTTTTGTGTGTTTGTTTTAATTTTTGTAGAGATTAGTTCTCATTATATTGCCCAGGCTGGTCTCAAACTCCTGGGCTTGAGCGATCCTCCTGCCTCAGCCTCTTAAAAGGCTGAAATTGCAGGTATGAGCCACCATACCAAGCCCCCACATTCTCTTTTTTTTCTGAGATGGAGTTTCCCTCTTGTTGCCCAGGCTGGAGAGCACTGGCACAATCTCAGCTCACCACAACCTCTGCCTCCTGGGTTCAAGCAATTCTCCTGCCTCAGTCTCCCAAGTAGCTGGGATTAAAGGCACATGCCACCATGCCAGGCTAATTTTGTATTTTTAATAGAGATGGGGTTTCTCCATGTTGATCAGGCTGGTCTCAAACTCCCGACCTCAGATGATTCACCTGCCTCAGCCTCCCAAAGTGCTGGGATTACAGGTGTCAGTCACTGCGCCTGGCCTTTTTTTGTTTTTGTTATTTTTAAGACAGAGTCTCGCTCTGTCACCCAAGCTAGAGTGCAGTGGTGCAATCTCGGCTCACTGCACCCTCCATCTCCTGAGTTCTAACAATTCTCCTGCCTCAGCCTCCCAAGTAGCTGGGATTACAGGCACAGGCCACGATGCCCGGTTCATTTTTATATTTTTAGTAGAAATGGGGTTTCATCATGTTGGCCAGGATAGTCTCAAACTCCTGACCTCAGGTGATCCACCTGCTTTGGCCTCCCAAAGTGCTGGGATTACAGGCATGAGCCACCATGCCCAGCCCCCATATCCTTTTTAACAACCAACTCTTGATGAACTAATAGAGGAAGCACTAACTCATTACCAAGGGCGGGGCACCCATTCACAAGGGATCCGCCCCGATGACGTAAACATCTCCCACTAGGCCCCACCTCAAACCTTGGGGATCACATTTCCACGTGAGATTTGGAGGGGACAAACATCCAAACTATGTCAGCAGCCAAGGTTGAGAACCACTGGCCCAGTGAATCCCCCATGACAGTCCTGAAATACCAGACACCACCTGTGAATTCAGGTGATCTTTTCCCATCCTTCCATGTGTGAAGTACTAATTCCTTCTTTTTACTTTAAGTTTTTACGATTCAAGTCAATCGTGGATTCAACTGCAGTAGTCAGACTGTCTAGGCTTAGCCCTGTGACAGAGTGCCAGCCATGGACACCAGTATTTGCTCTCCCCCCAGTCCTTATAGACAGAACTCCAACTTTGGCTGGGTATGTGGCCACCCACTTAAAAACCACGTCTCCCAGGGATGGGGGCGAAGGAGAAGGGAAAGCTCTTCTTTACCAAAGAATGCCAACTAACAGGAATGAGAGAAATAGAAAATAGTTTTACAATCACCTTCATAATAATTGATTCAGGTGAGATTCCTTAGTAGATATACCAAGGCCATTGGCAGAAAGACTGTGGCAGCACGTGACATTCACACACTCTCAAAGCATCGCCCCCACAGAGAATGCATTCATTCCAAGGGGAAAAGACACTTCCACAATGGAGAAAACTGGCAGACACCGCCTCCGTGGGCTGTGAAGTGATCAGATCTCAGTTCCAAATCCCGCCCTCCCTGCTCTACTGCGACGCTGGACTGGGAACCTTCCAACATTTGCTTGCCAGGGGCTCCCGTTTCGCTCTGCTGGAGGCTGGAGAGAGGAAAAGGAACTTCCTCCTGCTTGCCTCCTGTTCCCGCAAAGGGTGACCTCACATTTCTTCACTCTGATAGCAGCAGTTCCTTCCTTTTTTTATTTTTTGTTTGAGATGGAGACTTGCTCTGTCGCCCAGGTTGGAATGCAGTGGCGCAATCTCGGCTCACTGTAATCTCAGACTCCTGAGTTCAAACGATTCTCCTGCCTCAGCCTCCTGAGTAGCTGGGATTACAGGCACCCGCCACCATGCCCGGCTAATTTTGTATTTTTAGTAGAGACGGGGTTTCACCATGTTGACTAGGCTGGTCTCCAATTCCTGACCTCAAGTGATCCTCCTACCTCGGCCTCCCAAAGTGTTGGGATTACAGGCGTGAGCCAGCACGCCCGGCCTGCAGTTCTTTCTATGTCAGCAGTTGGGTACTGTGTGTGGTTCTTCAGCTCTCACCGAACCAACCCCTTCATGCACCTTTTCAAGTCACCAACTGCCTGCCTGCCGTCCTCAGCAGCCAGGACCCAGCCCCACAGGACCCTTCCAAGCCAACACAACAGCTCCAGCCAGGCAGTGACCCTTCCTCAGGGGCCTGAGTTTCAGCATCACACGGGTTCTCTCTAAGCCTCTAACGTTTTAATCATTCCAGCCTCTTCTCTGCTCTTACAGCCTCGGTGGTTGCTACCTCCATGACACCTTAACGTTGGTTTCTTGCCACTTCAGTTACCTGGTTAACACTTTACACCTAGCTAACAACTCTTATTAAATGCTCTGTTAAAATAGCTCCAATTTCTGTCTCCCGCCTGGATCCTGATGCAGAAATTGGAATCAGGAGTGGGATTTATATGCCACCCTCCGGCATGGACATATATCTTACTAAGGCATACAAATTCCTTGCTATTAGTGATGTGAACACCTTAATATCACCAACAACGAGACAACTGACATCTCTGGGTCCTTAGGTCTTGAAGTGTTTGCAACCACATGTTGAGGATGGAACAAGATAAAAAGAGTCTGTCTTTCCATCCTGGTGACCGTGGAGCCACCATAATAGGCCTGGGCTTCTTTTATGTAGGTGAAAAATAAACTTTCGCTTCTTTGTTATTGAAGTTTTCTGTCACTCACAACTCAACCTAATCCTAATTCATATAGGGTATAAAGGCAAATTCACCAAAATTAAATTCATTTGAGACTTAAGAAATGAAGTTACAGTTAAGGAAAATTACTTGTCACACCACAGTCAGGAAAAGGTACCTTAGAGAATCAATGTCAAGTGGAATATTACCATGTCAATATTTATATGGAGAATGAGATCAGTTAGTTAATAAACACTATGAAGTGCTTAAGAAGTCAGGCACTACACACATTACATGCATTATTTTATTTAATCCTAATGAAAATCCTCTGACGTAGGCACTGTTATCATCACCAATCCTAGATAAGAGGACTGGGATTAAACAACATCCCATGTCATGCAACTTGTAAGTAGTAGAGATGGAATGAAAACTCAGGTAGGCTGAGTTAGTCAACTCAACTTAATCAACTGACATTAAGATCTCTGCTACCAGTGGAAACTTAGAATTTAAAGCCTTGCCAGGTGCAGTGGCTCACACCTGTAATCCCAGTCTATTGTTTGAGCTCAGGAGTTCAAGACCAACCTGGGCAACACAGAGAAACCCTGTCTCCACCAAAAATGCAAAAACTTAGCTGGGCATGGTGACGTGCACCTGTGGACCAAGCTACTCGGGAGGCTGAGGTGGGAGGATCACTTGAGCCTGGGAGGCGGAAGCTGCGGTGAGCCAAGATGGCACCACTGCATTCCAGCCTGCATGAGAGTGAGACCCCCGTCTCAATTAAAAAAAAAAAAAGGAAACCCTTTCTCTATGTGAGAAAGTAATTCTACATGAAACAAGACAACCAGTCTGAAAAAAAAGATGCTAAACAGAAGTTACTCTGACCGAATCTCTATTCCCAAGCTGACAGTTTTTCCAAGAATCTGGCAAGGCCAACCACATTTAGGCTGATGAAGAGCTTGCCAGAAGCCAAGATCTTAGCTAAAAGAAAATTAACCTCCATTCCAAATCAATAAGGTACACATAAGGTCCATCACAGGACTGTTCAACTAATGGACAATATCGATTATTATTCCCAGAACAAGGCCCCCCAAAATTTTTAAGTTAAAATTTAATTCAATAAAGGCTCCTAGGAAAAGAGATCAATCGGCACTTATTCTTATGGGCTGACATGAGATCTCTAATGGTCCTTGTATACAGCACAGCTCTCCCCGGGATTTCCAAAGGTCTATTATCCTCAGTGCTAAGCTAAAAAGTACTAGTTCACATTAGGAACCACACTGGCAACTGGGATGCCAACTATTATTTTGCAAAGGAGGACACAGTGAGTTGAAAATTATATTTTTCCAATTAGCACAGCAGGAAACACTGCTGAGGCATTCATCCCAAGCCTGCAATTAGAGAACATTTGCTTGCTTCTAGAAATAGAATGAATGGGAAGTAGAGACCTGCTATCTAGGTCTTCCGCAATAATACCCTGGGAGGGGAGATCTTGCTACCATTTCAGCAGTTCCCAGAAAATAAGCAGCTTGCTCCTTTTAATAAGTGCAGTGTCATTCTCCAGTGCACCACAGTGTGTTAGGAAGAAACTAAGAAATCCAGCAACAAAAGGGGCTTACACAAAAGCCTGATCATTAGAAAGGTAAGTACAACTGCCAATGAGCAGCTCTAATGTTTTGTTTTAGTAGTTGTTTTAAAAATCTATTAATAGCCAGGCACAGTGGCTCAGGTCTGCAATCCCAGCACTTTGGGAGGCCGAGGCAGGCAAATCATGAGGTCAAGAGTTTGAGACCAGCCTGGCCAAAATGGCGAAACCCCGTTTCTACTAAAAATACAAAAATTAGCTGGGCATGGTGGCACGTGCCTGTAGTCCCAGCTACTCGGGAGGCTGAGGCAGGAGGATCGTTTAAACCCGGGAGGCGGAGGTTGCAGTGAGCCAAGATCATGCCACTGCACTCCAGCCTGAGCGACAGAGTGAGACTCTGTCACAAAAGTAACTTTGGTCTGAGCACCTCCACAGTCTCCAGCTAGCTGGCCTTCCCTGGCTCTTCAAATACAGTACTTCATTGTATGTCAGGCAAAACAATGGAAGCTTGAAGAATTTAGATCTCTCTCAAGCAGAGGTGAAGAGAAAGGCAGAGAACAGCGTTAAAAAGAGAAGCAACTTTCACACCATGGGGTATCAGTTCAGTAACCTCATCAAAATTTGGAGCACTAAATTAAGATTTTGGTATGAGCCAAGAGAAAACCACTGGTTACTAAGATACTTGCTTTATACACCCCGCACAAACATTACAGTGGAGAAAGGGTTTTCATAGACTAAGCATCCCCATACCATTAGATTTTACAGAGAACACTACAACTCAGCTTTAATGAGTGAGTCTAACTTTGTACCTTTGGTCTTTAAGCAGCTTTATATTACATGAAGGTGAAAGCAGTATACAGTGAGAACAAATCCTTTTATTTCCCCCAATCAGGAAATGACTCGTTGAAAGCACTAGCTTAGCCCAAAGTTTAGCTCCAGCTTGTAACACTGATGGTAACTTGTAGGTAAACACGTGCACGATTGCGTAACATCTATTTAGGTTGGTGCAAGTTATGGTGGTTTTTGCCATTACTTTCATTTTTTTTGCCATTACTTTCAATGGCAAGAACCACAATTACTTTTGCACCAACCTGACTATTTAGTTCTCAGCGACAACAGGAGGTAAACCAGATGATTCAACATTGATATTTACTCTGTGAAATAAACTAATTTCTAGACAACACGGGGGCTTTACTAAGAAATAAACAGCTCCATCTCTCAGAAAGACCATGGAAGTATGTGTGTGTGCATATGCACACATATGCACAGACAAAACACCTGTGAAGGTTTGCAAACTATTGACAGTGGTTTCCTTTGGATAATCAGACTAAGAAACAGGAAAGCAAGCAAGATATGTTCATTCTCTACTTTCTTTTTTTTGTTTCTTTTTGTTTTTTGAGACTGAGTCTCACTTTGTCGCCCAGGCTGGAGTGCAGTGGCGTGATCTCAGCTTACTGCAAACTCTGCCTCCTGAGTTCAAGTGATTCTCCTGTCTCAGACTCCCGAGTAGCTGGGATTACAGGCGTGCACCACCACACCCAGCTACTTTTTGTATTCTTAGTAGAGACAGGATTTCACCATGTTGGCCAGGCTGGTCTTGAGCTCTTGACCTCACAGGATCTGCCCTCCTCAGCCTCCCAAAGTGCTGGGATTGCAGGCGTGAGCCACCACACCCAGCCCATTCTCTACTTTCTATACCTAATTGTTCAAAAGACTTTTCAATGTAAACATTCCAATAAATGTTTCACTTTAAAACAAATATTAAAGCCGGGCGCAGTGGCTCACACCTGTAATCCCAGCACTTTGTGGGGCTGAGGCCGGTGAATCACCTGAGGTCAGGAGTCCAGGTGCGGCCTGGCCAACATGGTGAAACCCTGTCTCTACTAAAAATACAAAAAAAGCCAGGTGTGATGGAGGGCTCCTGTAATCCCAGTTACTCAGGAGGCTGAAGCAGAATCATTTGAACCTGTGAGTCAGAGGTTGCAATGAGCCGAGATTCCACCACTGCACTCCAGCCTGGGCAACACAGCAGGATTCCACCTCAATCAATCAATCAATCAATCATCAATCAATACACACATACATACGTACATACATACTACTAAAATACCAACTAGTCAAGAATTTCCAGGTAAAGACACATTGAAACATTTACCTTCACTCCCTTAGGGCAGTAAGGGAATATTGTAGAGGCATAGTGAACAGGGGAGGAAAAAAACCTCAAAATTGTGGAAGCTTAGATAGCAGATGGAAAGACTTGGCTGACCCCAGAAGGCTGAAGCTAAGCTGGCCACTAAAAGGCTCAGAGGTTGGAGTCTCAAGTAACTTGGAAGAGAAACAAAGGATGGGTTAGAACCAATAGGACTGAAAATCTAAGAAGCAGTGGACAGATGGAGTATCAGATGATATTAAAGAATTAGTAGGGCTGGGCACAGTGGCTCACGCCTGTAATCCCAACACTTTGGGAGGCCAAGGTGGGCTGGGCACATGAGGTTAGGAGTTCAAGACCAGTCTGGCCGATATAGTGAAACCCTATCTCTACTAAAAATACAAAATTAGCCGGGCATGGTGGTGCATGCCTGTAATCCCAGCTACTCAGGAGGCTGAAGCAGGAGAATCGCTTGAACCCGGGAGGCAGAGGTTGCAGTGAGCCGAGATTGCACCATTGCACTCTAGCCTGGGCAACAAGAGCGAAACTCCATCTCAAAAACAACAACAACAAACTGTAAAAATGTACAGGGAAATTCAAAAATGGCAAAACCACTATTTATTTAGTACCTGTCATTTAAAACATTAGACATATTGGGACTAAGCATTTTTGGATCAGCATCCAGTATTTTGCCCTCTGGACTCTCAGTGTTATAAATTAACTCCAAGAGGTCTGTTAAAGTGAAGTTTTTGCCAGCATCGCCTCCTCTGGGATGCCTATGTTCTCTTTGCCACAATCACTTTCCTCATTTTTGTTGGTAAATTTACCTTCCCTAACTTCCTCTGGCTGCCTGTCTAGAATCTCTCAAACAGCAGCCTAATCTACCTTCCCATGGTCAAATGTAACTCACTTTACGTGCAAGGTGAATTCTGCAAAGTCACTTGCAGCATAGTAAGTTTCTACCACACTGAATATTACTGTTAATTTCTACCATGATGCTTTCCATTTCTTCCAAACTTTAGCTAAAGAAATTGCAAGACCTGGCCAGGCGCAGTGGCTCACACCTGTAATCTCAGCACTTTGGGATGCTGAGGGGGTTGCTTATCACTTGAAGCCAGGAGTTCAAGACCAGCCTGGCCAGCATAGTGAAACCCTGTCTCTACTAAAAATACAAAAAATTAGCCAGGCGTGGTGTCACACATCTGTAGTCCCAGCTACTCGGGAGGCTGGAGCAGGAGAATTGCTTGAACCCAGGAGGCAGAGGTTGCAGTGAGCCAAGATAGCACCAGAGCACTCCAGCCTGGGCAACAGAGACAGAGAGACTCTGTCTCAAAAAAAAAAAAAAATTGCAAGGTCGAGGTGGGTGGATCATGAGGTCAGGAGATCAAGACCATCCTGGCTAACATGGTGAAATCCCACCTCTATTAAAAACACAATAAATTAGCCTGGCGTGGTGGCATGCACCTGTAGTCCCAGCTACTCAGGAGGCTGAGGCAGGAGAATCGTTCGAACCTCGGAGATGGAGGTTGCAGTGAGCCGAGATTGCACCACTGCACTCCAGCCTGGGCGACACAGCAAGACTCCATCTCAGAAAAATAAAATAAAATAAAAAAAGCAAGATCTCTGGATATAGCATCAATGGCCTATCAAAACTCCATAGAAGATAATGAGCTTTAAAAATCAAAATAATGGCTAGGTGCAGTGGCTAACACCTGTAACCCCAGCACTTTGGGAGGCCAAGGTGGGTAGATCACTTGAGGCCAGGAGTTCAAGACCACCCTGGCCAAGGCGGGTGGATCACTTGAGGTCAGGAGTTCAAGACCAGCCTGGCCGACATGGTGAAACCCCGTCTCTACTAAAAATATAAAAATTAGCTGGGTGTGGCCGGGCATGGTGGCTCACACCTGCAATCCCAGCACTGTGGTAAGCCGAGGCAGACAGATCATGAGGTCAGGAGTTTGAGACCAGCCTGGCCAACATGGTGAAACCCCGTCTCTACTACAAATACAAAAATTAGCCGGGCATGGTGGCATGTACCTGTAGTCCCAGCTACCCAGGAGGCTGAGGCAGGAGAATCACTGGAACCCAGGAGGCAGAGGTTGCAGTGAGCCAAGATCGTACCACTGCACTCCAGCCTGGGTGACAGAATAAGACTGTCTCAAAAAAAATAATAAAAATAAAAATTAGCCGGGTGTGGTGGTGCTCACCTGTAATCCCAGCTACTTGGGAGGCTGAGGCAAGAAATCGTTTGAACCGGGAGGGGGAGGTTGCAGTGAGCCAAGATCACACCACCGCACCCCAGCTTGGGTGACAGAGCGTGGCATTGTCTCAAAAAAAAAAAAAATCAGAATTATCTGTTTGTGCATTGGCTGGATTAACGAAATTGTGTTTGATGGTAAAAAGCAAATTTTCATTTTCACTCAAGCCCCAAAAAGAACTGGAGCATAATCCCACGGTAGTACAGAAAGTTAGCCTAAGTAGTATCTTTCCCACTGGAAGATAAGAAGGCAACACAACCAAAAGCTTTCTCATCTGGAGTGAACTGAGTAACAGCTGTACAGTAGCCAATCACCAACAGACTTTGAAGGAAGTGACATGACAGATCACCCATCATGATGTGCCTATTGTTTTCTAAAGGTGATCTGTGGACTGAAGAGCTAACACTGAAGGCTTTGCTTTATAGTTACTCAGTTAGTAGACCACGGTAACTGAAATATGAGCTGTGTTGTCAGGGGACTGGTATTTACCTGAACTGTGGTAACTAAATCCATGCCTACTGAAGCCACCCAAAGGATGGGCTGTCTAGGCTGAAAACAGTGAGGTTAAAATATGTGGTGACCACTTCCCCCACTGAGCCCTAGAACTTTCATTAGTCAGGCTTTTAGCCTTCTGAAGCTTCTCTGGGGTTCCTCCAAGGAAAGAGCGCAACCAGATCACCCTATGTCAGGGTTTCTCAACCTCAGCGCTACTGACATTTCAGCCCAGGTATTTTCTGTTGTGGAGTTGCCCTGTGTACTGTAGGATGCTTACAGCAGCCTCTCTGGTCAGTACCATCCCTCGACTGTGACAACCGAAAATGTCTCCAAATATTATTACCATAAATGGGATAAGGGAGAGTCACAAATGGGGACTGAGGACAGCAAAAGTCACCCCTAGTGAACTCCTACCCAAGACAAAGGCCCAGTAGTCCCAGAAGTGTCACCCACACTCGGCCAAAAAATGCGAGAGGGAAATAGTAACACAAGTATATCATTTAGATATACAGAGGCAAATACCAAAAGAATAGAAAGTGATTGCCTCATTAAAGGGAAATGTTGGCAGACCTGTTTTTGTTCCAAGCCTCGTGGGACAAGCTGGCTCTTCAATTTGCACATACAACCTTGATTTAAAATAAACAAAACTTTTGGTTAAGAAAAGGCAATGTTAGTTGGATGCGGTGGCTCATGCCTGTAATCCCAGCACTTTGGGAGGCCAAGGCAGGTGGATCACCTGAGGTCAGGAGTCTGAGACCCGCCTGGCCAAAGCGGTGAAATCCCGTCTCTACTAAAATACAAAAATTAGTCGGGCGTGGTGGCGCAAGCCTGTAATCCCAGCTACTCAGGAGGTTGAGGCAAGAGAATCGCTTGAACCCTGGGAGGCAGAGATTGCAGTGAGCCGACAACGCGCCATTGCGCTCCAGTTGGGCGACAAGAGTGAAACTTGGTCTCAAAGAAAGAAAAAAAAAAAAAAGGCAATGTCTATGCCAAAAAAAAAAAAGAGCCAGGGTTCTCACCACCACGTGTCCCTGCCCCATGGCAGACAACTGAAGTAGAAATATAACCTCTCTCATCTGGTCCCTTCCTAGCTCTCGGGGCTCCTCTCCCCCAGGTCTACCTGCTCTGTCTACAGAAACGCATCCTTGGTGTAGTCAGGGGCGTCCAATATTTTTACTTCCCTGGCCCACACTGGAAAAACTGTCTTCAGCTGGACAAGCTTGGTCTAAGGATTTTCTCAGGTGTTCTGTCCTGAGCCAAGTGAAAATGCCAGGGAGGGTCCTGTAATCACTGGGCTCTGAAAGGATCTGGGCTTACATGAGGTCATCCAGCACGAAGAGAAGGCAGTGCCAGAGCTCTTGAGGGTCTCCCCCTAGACCCTCAGTTCAAGGCCTAATGCTCAGTTGCCCTTTACAACAGCTCCCTACCCTCCCTTCCCTCAAGTAAAAAGTCATAAAGCTAGTTTCAGCTGGCCCCAAAGGCTACAGCTAACGTCAATCCTCTGCTAACTTACAATACTGGGCAAATACAGATGTTCTCCATGCCAGTTTCATCATGTACAAAATCAGGATAAGATCTACCACAAAAGGCCATGAGGATTAAATGTATGTAAAAACTTAGTATAAGGCCTGACACTAAATGGCAAACATTCATGGAGAAGTCTTCTGCAAGATCATTAAACTGACAACAGGATGCAATGGTATGTACCCAGCCAGTGGCCTAACCTTACAGGCAGAGGTCAGACTAGGCACTGCCTTACCCTGTTAGATTCTCAGTGTTGGTGTCTAGCGAAATGCTCTGAATAAACTCAAAATTCAAAAGTATTGTCCCACACCCTCAGGACAGGAACTATCAATCTAGTTTGCCAAGAAATGTACTTTTCATCAACTTCTGATCAAAGGTAAAAAGATAATGGGTCAGGACTGAAGAATGCAATACCGAGAACTTTTAAACGAACTTAGCTACACATTGCCCCCTACTCATTTTTGCTGTCCTTGTACTGATGTCCCTTGAACACTAGTCTGAACTGCAGAATCCGCTTCTATGCAGAGTTACTTTCATCTCTGCTATCCCTGAGACAGCAAGACCAACTCCTCCTCTCCTCCTCAGTCTACTCAAGATGGTAAGGAGGAAGACCTTTATATGCATTTCCACTTAATAAATAGTAAATGTGTCTTCCTTATGGTTTAATATTTCCTTTTCTCTAACTTACATTATAATACAGTATATAATACATATGACATGTGAAATATGTGTTCACAACTGTTTATGTTATTGCTAAGGCTTCTGGTCAACCGTAGGCTATTAGTGGTCAAGTTTTTAGAATCAAAAGTTGTACATGGCTTTTTGACTGCACGGGGGTTGGTGCCCGACCTCCACACTGTTCAAGGGTTTACCCTAATACCAAAGCTAAAAACAATCTACATAAAATAGTAAAATAAAGTTGTCCATTCAACAGTAAATCTTTGGCTGTTAAAAACCATGAGTAGGCTAGATGCAGTGGCTCATGGCTATAATCCTAGCACTTTGGGAGGCAAAGTCAGGCGGATCACTTGAGGTCCAAAGTTTGAGACCAGCTCGGCCAACATGCCGAAAGCTTGTCTCTACTAAAAATTAGCCAGTCGTGGTGGAGAGCGCCTGTAGTTCCGGCTACTGAGGAGGCTGAGGCAGGAGAATTGCTTGAAACCAGAAGGCTGAGGTTGCAGTGAGCCGAGACCACACCACTGCAGTGTCCAGCCTGGCGACACAGCGAGACTCCATCTCAAAAACACAAACAAAAAGTATCAAAAGAAAAAATTGGAAAAAAACAAAACCAAACAAAAAAAACAATAGACGTGTGCTAACATGAAAGTGTATAGGCTGTGTTACTAAGAGGGAAAATGCCAGGTTGCTACAACAGTCCCTATGGAATAATGTCATGCATATTCTGGGGACACAGGAAACGTTAACAGGGAGGAGTGGGAGCTTTAAGTTGGACAGTAGCCCTCACTTGTTAAGATATTCATATCTCCTAAGAATGATAGGCCAGGCGCGGTGGCTCACGCCTGTAATCCCAGCACTTTGGGAGGACAAGGCAGGCGGATCACAAGGTCAGGAGATCGAGACCATCCTGGCTAACACGGTGAAACCCCGTCTCTACTAAAAATACAAATTAGCCAGGCGTGGTGGTGGGCACCTGTAGTCCCAGCTACTAGGGAGGCTGAGGCAGGAGAATGGCGTGAACCCGGGAGGCAGAGCTTGCAGTGAGCCGAGATCCCACCACTGCACTCCAGCCTGGGCGACACAGGGAGAATCTGTCTCAAAAAAAAAAAAAATGATATAAGGTGAACTGATCAGAAGCCCAGATGATTCAAGTATGAATGAAAACCATGAGAACAAATTTTCTAAAAACTGTAGGCTTTTTTATTCAGTTAAGAGGTAGACAGATGAACATGGAAGGCTGTCCCATTTAACTTGACCAAAGTTCACATTCCACTTCATTCATCCATCCCACACTGCCAGAAATCTTAAAGAAATAACCAAGATTGCCAAAAGGCTTTTCCTTCTTACTTCTTCTTAGCAGTAACGGTCAATGAACTGCTTGCAAAAAAGTTACTAATTTAAATTTTCACTGTGTTCAAAGAACCTCATCCCTCTAAGAAGCTCCCACATATGCCAAAAGATCCTGCCACTACTGACAGGAGGGCAGAGTACCAATGACTCTACTTATATAAGAGACTACAAGGGAAGTTTTAGTTATATTTTTTTGTTGTTAAATCCCTGTGCATGTTAGGGCAGAAGCTGGTGAAACCAACGAAGCAGAGCATACTCTGTCAAATGGCTCTGCATGGTTGTTTAAAAAAAAAAAAAAAAATCACAAGTCATCTTCAGAGACAACATTAAAACATAATGGAATTGAAGCCTGATACAAAAAGTAGAGAACTATGTACAGGAATTCACAGCCCAGAAGGAAAGGGGACCTCAGCAGGAGCCAGTGGAACCCTGGCTATTTTACATAGCTAATTTTGAGACAATTCATATTTAGCACAAAAGCAATTATAGCACAAGTAACACTTCCCTCATCTGGCTCCCAAATAAAAAGACTCTTGTCAGTCTTCAATAACACCGTAATCATTCTTCAGGGGAGCAGGAATACCTAAGGTGGTCCCAAACATTGACACAAATTTTAATCTCAAACAGCTTCACATTCTGAGGATGACGTATCTGAAGACTGCCATGATGGCAGCACTGATAACTCCAGAAATGGGGACTGTGACAAACCAGGCCATAAAAATGTTACGAAAGAGACGCCAGTCAACAGCCTTCTTGGACCGGAGCCAGCCAACAGACACAACAGAGCCCACCTAAAAGAGAAACAGACCAAGGAAATAGGTAATTAAAGTGGCAATGGTATTTTGGCAAACAGACACCTGAGACTGTTTGGACAAGGAGCCCCAGACCCCTGGACAAGACCAAGTCCAAGAAAGCTGGTTTACAACAGGTTAAGATGGGAAAATGAAGGCAATTTGAAAATCCAATCATAATCTATACCAACGGTAGTAAAAGGACACAAAAACTATTTCTTTTCCCCTTCTAAGCTACTAAAATTTAATGAATATATACTGTTTATATATTTTTTTTTTTTTTTTTTGAGACAGAGTCTCACACTGTTGCCCAGGCTGGAGTGCAGTGGCACAATCTCGGCTCACTGCAACCTCTGCTTCCCGGCTTCATGTAATTCTCCTGCCTCAGCCTCCCAGGTAGCTGGGATTACAGGCACCCGCCACCATGCCCAGCTAATTTTTTGTATTTTTAGTAGAGACGGGGTTTCACTAGGTTGGCCGGGCTGGTCTCAAACTCCTGACCTCGTGATCCACCCGCCTCGGCCTCCCAGAGTGCTGAGATTACAGGCGTGAGCCACCGCGCCCGGCCTATACACTGCTTTTAACAACAAACTGTGCTGTAAGTCTTCCTAAGATTATTTACAGAGTGGCTGATATTAAATCTAGTAAACAATTGCTGTGAGACACAACCTGGCAGCAAATAGATGACTCAGCAGGATCCATGATGGACCAGCTTAAATGCTCTTAAGGAAACCAGTTTCTTTCTTTTCCTATAATTATTAGATTGTCATCAGACAACCTTAAGATTTGTTTTGTTTCTCAGTATTTCAATCCCGAGAGGCCCTGAATATATGCCTTCTGTAAATAAACTGCCTTGCCAACATTTTGGCAAGCCTCACAGACTTGTTAGAACCAGGCCTTCAGCCACCACAAATGGCAGCAGAAACCCACCTGGCCAGAATTAAAGCACCCACCAGTTTTTAAGCACACACCTACCCTGCTCTGAATGGCTTCCCCAAAGACAAAGAACATAATGGTGTCAGCCGGGAGTGGTAGCTCATGCATGTAATCCCAGAACTTTGGGAGGTCAAGCCAGGTAGATCACCTGAGGTCAGGAAGGAGTTCATGACCGGCCTAGCCAACAAGGTGAAATCATGTGTCTACTAAAAATACAAAAATTAGCCAGGCATGGTGGCAGGTGCCTGTAATCCCACCTACTTGGGAGGCTGAGGCACAAGAATCACTTGAGCCCAGGAGGCGGAGGTTGCAGTGAGCCAAGATTGTGCCACTGCACTCCAGCCTGGGCCACAGAGAAAGACTCCAACTCATAAGTAAATAAATAAAACATAATGGTGCCAAGTAGAAATGACCCTTGAGATTTTAAAAAAATATATATATATTATAAAGAGATTACAATGAGGGAGGATTAAGTAACAAAGGAAGAGGTTAGTAACCAGAAATTACAGTAAGCTCTATATAAAAGAATGTTTCTATTATTTGGGGAGAATATCTATTTAATTGCTTAAACAAGAATAGACACAAGAAATTGTATGCTTGTCCTAGATTTATGAACTCTTTAAGACTCCAATTGCACAAAACCTTCTAAATCAAAGTATCAGAGAAGCAAAATTAAAAACCCTACATATTAGAAGAACCATTTGAAAGACACACATTGGCATTACACTTACTTTACAATGTGTTGTACTGATGGGAAGGCCAATATTTGATGCAATCACCACAGTGAGGGCAGATGCCAGTTCAATACTGAAGCCACTAGAGACACAAAAGGATTCTTGTCAGGAAGTGAGTTTGACTGTTTTGAGAAGCTAACACTACACCTCAAGTTAATACAGTCCTGTTTTGTTCTACTCAGTCACAAAACCTCCACTGACATCTTTACGTGCTATAACCCCTAAGACTATCTACTTCATTTAAATCAGGCCATGGATGCCCAGTTTCCTTATTCGAAGGTTTCAAGTTTTACGTTTTTCTGAAATCCCACTATTAAATAAAATTTGCACTTTTATTTTGAAGAGTTTGGTAAACATTGAGTCTTAGCTCCCAAGTAAAGACAAATAAAAGGCAAGTATACGTAACTATCCCCTCTTAGCACACACAGCTTTCTCAGAAAAGTCATTTTCTTCAGAGACCCCCAGAGCTGAATGGGTAAAATGTCTGACCAAAATGTTTAAGGGCCAGACAAGTAAAATCTAAAAAGAACACACCGACAATAAGAACATCAGGAACTTGGTTACGTTCAACAAGAGATTTGTGTTAGCACTCGACAGTATTACATCTCTGAAAAAAATGAGTACTGACATTTGTAGAACGTGCTCCACCTACTTACCTAGAGGGTGTGATCGGTGTCAGATCCTTCCCCATGGTCTGGATAACTCTTCTTCCCCAGACCCACAGACCAATACAGATACCAACACCACCATAGAGTAGAAGCCATATTGGTGTTGCCACTTTTGAAGAAACATCTCCCGTGTCATAAACCAAATATAAAGCAACCAGAGGCCCAATGGCATTGCTGGAAGAGACAAAGAGGGCGGAAGTGACTTTTCAGGCAGAACTAGATCTTGGCAAGACCCAATCTGCTGAATGACCTACCAGGTTGTCTAAAGTACAGCTTTCAAGCTCATCTGGCAAAAGGGCCTTTTTTTCTAAGGACATAAATGGAACCCCAACATATACAACAGAAATATGAACACAGCTCTGATGGAGGGAATGCCACGCAAATGGTGGCCTCTTTCCTCCTATAGGCAGCTTAAAGCAACTCTCGGGTTCCAATAAACAGTTTACAAACTAAACTACAAAATCATTCTATATGAAAAACTTAAGTTTTTCATCTTACATCTTATCTTACATGCCACAATTCATTATCAAAGAACTGCATCTCATCTTGATAGACAAAAGCCTTCTCTGTGAAGAATATGTTTATATTTATCAACTACAAAAATAAACATTGTTTGTAATTCCTCCGAAGAATAAAACTGTACTGTCTCATTATGTCAAGAACTGCTATTACCTCATCCTATTTGGATTATTTGGGGTCCCGTAAATGCTAGGAGTACCACTACCACAAGCACAGGCTATGACAAGGATAAACAGTTTAAAAATAGGGTTAGCAACACTAAGATCAATGTCAACTGACCTTACGTCATTGCCACCATGGGCAAATGACCCAAAGCAGGCTGTAAGGATCTGCAGGAACTGGAAGAGGAGAGAGACTTCAGGCTTATCCTGGTCATACCATTCTTCTAGAGAGCCATGACTTCCTTTTCTGTCACCTAGACCCATCTCTGCCTTGACACTCATGTCTATCTCAGATGCTGAGTGAAGGTCAGACACAGCATTGCAGTAACTAGTGTAACTGTCCATTCGAATTCGCTTCCTGGAGTCTGCATTAGGCCACGTCAGCTTCTCTATGTCTTCGCCCTTCTGTTCACCTTCTTTGGCACGGAATGAATCCAGAGGCATGCCACATATTGCCATGGTATAGGAAGTATAGCTATTATTGCGCCTTAAGGGTTTGTCACCAGAGTCTCCCATGCAATCTCCCACCTTGGCCAGATGTAATTTATGGAGCAGCTCTTTGTACAAGCCAGAATCCTTATGCACGGTGTGATACTGGTAGTGGCCACTGGAGTTTATTTGGTTGCTGACAGCTTGACTGAACTGGACAAGGTTCCCATTAGGCAACTGCACTGCACCTAGTCAAGACCACCAAGGTGACATTCAATACAAAAAGCATCAGATCCACAACAATCACCTCCTCACCACCGCAGGTAACAAAGTGAAAGCAGGAATTCCAACTCACCATTCACGGTGCTATCTATGCTGGTTTCCTCTTTCAAGTCCACGCTGGGAAGCCTCTCTCGCTCTGGAGCTTCCTCCAGATCTCCAAGTTTGAATGAGACTGTTCTCTCCTCCACCACAGCCTGGAGGGGCAGAGCGGCAGGCCCTATCTCCGAAACAGGATTCCTGCTTTCAATATCACTGGCAGACAACTTTGTTTCTTCATGGTCTTCTTTCAAGCTATTCTTTTTTTCCATTAAGGGGCTTTCAGAAGGACTACACTTTATTTCTCCTAGAAAAAAAAAAAAAGGGGGTTTTTTGGTTTGGTTGTGACCCTACTACTTTTTCCTCCACCCCCAAAAAACTCATCTCGAAACAAGAATGTATGTGAACTTCAGTTAACATTCAGGAACGTTTTTCCTGCCTGCTTTATCATTTGCCAACAACTCTCACTTGGGAACCAGCAGCAATGCAGGCCACCCTACGTCAGGGGTCCCAACGTTTTTCTGTAAATATTTTAGGTTTTATGGGCTTCTGTAGCACATTCTTGTTTTGTTTTTATTTTTACAACCCTTTACAGATATAAGAACCCTTCTTAGCTCCCTGCCGACTCATTCTGTAGTGGAAAGTAGCTCAACCATGGGGCTGATAATCTGAAACTAAAAATCTGAACTGTATCGAATTCTATTCTTTTGAAAAGAGGATTCTCTCAAATTTCAGTCCAACAATTCGAGCAAAGTGGCACAGCTCAATGCAGGGAACTAAAGACGACAACTTTAATTTCCATCTCTATAAAACAAAAAGATGTGCATCATGGCTCTAAATCCCACAGGCAGACCAGAGTATCTTCTGCCTCTCTCTCAAACCAGTGCTCAGTATGCTGACCTATCCGTTCAGGCACCTCCAACTACAGACTTTCTAACATAAAGCAAGACTTATCTCATCTCCTCCCAGAGAGGGAAAATGAGGTCAGAGAGTCCTGAAAGCCTGGTTTCCACCGTGCACTCGGCACAGCCAGACTAGCACAGAACCTCTCGGAGGCCCCTCGGTTCAGCTGCGGTGACGCAGCATTCTTCCTAACGCCACTGCAGTCTGTGCATCCCTCACCTTCGAAAGGATAAACTTGAAATTGCTAACCCAGCCTTCACATAGATGAAAAGGGCAGAAGGATAAACTTGAAATTGCTAACCCAGCCTTCACATAGATGAAAAGGGCAGAAAATGATTCTTTTAAGGGAAAAAAAAAAAGCCTGATACTAACCAAAATTTACTCAGAATTACAGAAGTGCGTTGTAATGGCCTAAACGATTCCTTCACATGACACCTGAAAATGTTTACTTCTAGAATCTATGCTACAATTCTAGCAGACACACAATGTGTGTTTGTATATGTATTTGTATTGTACACTGCAACACAATGTCTACATGTATTCTAGCCCATATACAACATGTACACATTAGACTTAGCTTTGCTTGTCTGAATCTGAAGTTATATACAGAAATAGTTGGGATATTTACCTCTAAGAAAATATCTTGTACCTACCCCTTATTTTTCATTAAGGTATCCTCGTACTTCTCAGTAAATGTAGGCTATGATTTCTCAATTTATCTATCATGTCATTGGCAACTGACCAAGGAACATTTAAAAAAAAAATTCAATGCCCAGATTGTCTCTACAGCATAGGTTGAATACTCTCTATCACTAGGTCTTAGGTCATGTAGGTCCACTTAAGAACACAGTTTGGACAGCAAACCCATATCCTCAAATTTCTCTTTAAAATCTCTTATTTTGCCAATCTCTCCTGATAGATTTTTACAGGTGGCCAAATAAAAAAGAAACACAACATTATTAGATAAATTTTTCTGTTATAAGTTATTACTTACGTTCAATTTTTCTCTTCATCCTGGGACATACAAAGAACCAGACGATAAGGGCACAGAAAACTGCACATCCCACCGAGATGAGGATGGTACCCCACAGAGGAAGTTTGTCAAAGCCCAGCACTAGGAGATAAAATGGTGCATCTTGAAAACCCCAGGGCAACAGCCCCCTGCAATACTGTGTAAACCCTCCTCTGGGGACTGAGGCGTTCCCCATGCCAGCCCATCACCCTTGACAACTGCTGCCAGATTTAAGTGCACAGGATTACTGTGCTAGTGCCTATACAAATTTGGGAGAAAAACTCAATGATCATCTGAAAACCCACACCAGCCCGGCCCACCTGAACACCTGCGGGACTCAAGTGTCCTATGCTTCTCAACTATAGCCTTTTTCCTTTCTTCACCTTGGAAGATAATAAGGATCACTACATGCTAAGGACCTATGACTAGCTATGAAAAAGACAGTGTTCCACTCCCTAGCTCATGATCGTAACTGCCACATATTCCATTACCACCTCCAAACTTAATGTTAAAACAATGTCTCAGTAGTCACATTTGTCATGCTGACAGAATTCTGTAAAAAGGTGATTATATTCATTGTACTGGCCTTTACTTTTAGTAAAATGCTTTAATGAGATTATCTCCTTGAAAGCAATAACAAAGATATAGAAAACAAGGATATTATCTATCAAAAGTTAATAATTGAAGGAAGAGTTTTAAAAGTTTTGTCTTTCGGCCAGGCAAGGTGGCTCATGCCTGTAATTCCAGCACTTTGGGAGGCCAGGCAGGCAGATCACTTGAGATCAGGCGTTCGAGACCAGCCTGGCCAACATGTCAAAACCCCGTCTCTACTGAAACTACACAAAAAAATTAGCCGGGCATGGTGGTGGGCGCCTGTAGTCCCAGCTACTGGGGAGGCTGAGGTGAATCACTTGACCCTGCGGGTGCAGGACGGAGGCTACAGTGAGCTGAGATTGCGCCACTGCACCCCAGCCTGGGTGACAAAGCGAGACTTTGTCTCAAAAAAAAAGTTTCGTCTTTCACACACACACAAAGTTTAGTGGTAAATTCACTAACAAGTCTTACGTTAAAAAAAGACTTGCCTAGCAACACTGGTCACATGGTTTAAGGATGCGTAATATTAGTCATTATCTGATTGTCATATGCATGCCAGTATGCTCCAAACCATTAGCCTGTGTTACAGACAGAAGTAAAGCACCGGCCAGGCACAGTGTCTCACACCTGTAATCCCAGCACTTTGGGAGGCTGAGATGGGCAGAGCACCTGAGGTCAGGAGTTCAAGACCAGCCTGGTGAAACCCCGTCTCTACTGAAAATACAAAAACTAGCCAGATGTGGTGGTGGGCACCCGTAATCCCAGTTACTCGGGAAGCTGAGGCAGGAGAATCACTTGAACTCGGGAGGTGGAAGTTACAGTGAGCCAAGATCGCGCCACTGTACTCCATCCAGCCTGGTGACAAGAGTGAAACTCCATCACAAAAACAAAAAAGAAGTACTATATAATCCTATTTAAGTCTAACAGATGTTATAATGATCTCTAGCTACTCAGGAGACTGAAGTGGGAGAACCCCCTAAGCCCAGGAATACAAGGCCAGCCTGGGCAACACAGCAAGACCCCATCCCTGGGGGGGGGGGGAAACATATATATATATAAAAGATATTATAATGATCTGTAGTTGATATCTAGAAATAGCTTAGTTACTTCTGCTTGTTTTGCTTTATTTTGCTTGCTATGTATGAAATCACAGATGTTCCTCAACTTACAATGAGGTTATGTACCTATAAACCCATCAAAAAGTCAAATAACTGAAGACTGAACCATGAAGTCAGTGACTGTACTTATAAACTGGAAATTCTATTAAACCCCAAAATGATTAATCTTTAAAAATAGATACAAGGCCAGACGCGGCGGCTTATGCCTATAATCCCAGCACTTTGGGAGGCTGAGGTGGGTGGATCACCTGAGGTCAAGAGTTCGAGACCAGCCTGGCCAACATGGTGAAACCATGTCTCTACTAAAAATACAAAAATTAGCTGGGGCGTGGTAATGCACATGTGTAATCCCAGCTACTCTACTCAAGAGGCTGAAGCAGGAGAACTGCTCAAACCCGGGAGGTGGAGGTTGCAGTGAGCCAAGATCGCACCAATGCACTCCAGCCTGGGTGACAGGGCAAGACTCCGTCTCAAAAAATCAATCAATCAATCAATCAATCAGAAACAAATTGAGGTCCCTTCAAAAATTTTTTTTTTTTTTTTTGAGACGTACTGTTGCCCAGGCTGGAGTGCAGTGGCACGATCTTGGCTCACTGCAACCTCCACCTCCCAGGTTCAAGTGATTCTCATGCCTCAGCCTCCCAAGTAGCTGGGATTACAGGCGCCTGCCACCATACCGGGTTAGTTTTTGTAGTTTTTAGTAGAGACAAGGTTTCGCCATCTTGGCCAGGCTGGTCTTGAACTCCTGACCTCATGATCCACCCACCTCGGCCTCCCAAAGTGCTGGGATTACAAGCATGAGCCACGGCATCTGGCACCAAACTACAACTCTACGGTGACTATAAATCTTTTCATTTTAATTTCTGCTTTCAGTTTTGATCATGTGGTCACACAAACTAAAATATACATGAAAGTATTGTCTATCACAAGTTGGTCTACATTCCAAGTCAAAAGGGGAAGAGATTGGTTTTTCTCATAAATGATCCATAAAGGACAGAACAAAAATATCTAAGTTTCTGTTTTCAAAATGATTCTAATTTAACTCAACTCTGAGCTTTGCTTCTACCATGTAAACAATGAGTGCTAAGAGCCTCAACAGGAGACTTTTTAGCTCATCACAAATAACTCATTTTACAATGGAAATCTGGCATACAAGCTTCTCTTCACCTGCACATAAGAGTTCAGTATATCCTAAGAACAATATTTTCTTAAACTTGTCTGTTTTGTTCCTGATCATTCCAAGAATAAAAGCAAGATTAAAAATACTTAGTTCCATCTAACAAAATGCACATATAATCCCTGAATCTAAAATAAGATAAAAAATTAAAGTATTGGCTGGGTGTGGTGATCATGCCTGTAATCCCAGCACTTTGGGAGGCTGAGGCAGGTGGATCACCTGAGGTCAGGAGTTGGAGATCAGCTTGACCAACATGGAGAAACCTCATCTCTACTAAAAATACAAAATTAGCTGGGTGTGGTGGCACATGCCTATAATCCCAGCTACTTGGGAGACTGAGGCAGGAGAATTGCTTGAACCCGGGAGCTGGAGGTTGTGGTGAGCCAAAATCATGCCATTGCACTCCAGCCTGGGCAACAAGAGCAAAACTGTCTCAAAAAAATAAACAAAAAATAAAAATATTTAGCTAACTCTATTTTGGGTCAGCAACTTACCACTTCAGTGTGGTTTAAGCAAGTCACAACCCATTAGTCAAAACTGAAATCATTTCAGTGGGCCACAACAAATGTTAAAAAAAAAAAAAAAAAGAGAGACAGAATTTGAAAATATGGGTGCACAGCATATAGTAAGCATAAGTGGCTTCACGAAACTCTTTCAGTTATCTTTCTCTCTGCATACATACACATGTGTCCTCTATTTCATCTAGTGGGTCACAGTATAAAGAATAAAAATCACTGCCTATGTAGTCACAGACTATCAGGTCAAATGAGCCAAGATACCAAAACTGTACTGTCTTGCCAGTTATAAGTTACCCATCTTTTGTTGTTGCTAAACTTGTAGCACCATAATTTAATCCATGCCTTGCCTTAGTCCCAAACATGAAAGTCATCAACATTTCAATCTTTATATTCTCACAAATTATTTTTCCTCTTAGCTGCATGAATTCTTCTTCCAAGTGCACTTAGAGCAGGTGGTAAACATCCCAACTCTTCTCATTCAAGCGGATTCATGGAAGTTTAGTACTTAGAAACAATAGTATCTCCATTTGGGAGAGAAAAATGAGAATATCCAGCAAACCAGTCCTAAACGACTGATTACTGAAGATCAGATATAACTAATGACTTCAGTAGTTGAGGTCAGTATTAATTCCAGCATTTTTAGCATAGACAGGAGAAAGGGAAGGAGATGATCATATTATCAGTGGATCCTGTGAAGACTAAAGAGGAAAGGTCTGTAGTGATTTAGAATCTGAGCAGGTCTCTTTGGTTGAAAAACTATCTAGGTTAACTCAGCGTACACTAGCCTGCAGCCTTCTGAAATGGGCGCAGGCCAGCCACCTTCTAGGAGATTTCAGCCCTGTAAAGCAAAAAGGGGTAAATTGGGCATTTAATGCAAGTTTTGTAAACAACTTTAAATTCACATTTAAATATTTTGATAGTTACTTACACGGTGCTCCAGTATACATGATGGAAAAGAGGTTTATTCCAACTGTGCAGGCATAGAAAACTGGCAAAGCTCGCAAACCATTAGGAACTGGATCTGCCTGTAAAACATTATTAAGATCAGTATCTTAAAAGGTATAAAGGTTAAGCCATTTTCACAGAATCTCTTAATAGGGTAGGTTTGGGAATTATAGTGCCAATAACTCTTCCTCCAGAGCAGTTTCCAAGGACAACTGGGTTTTTCCTGCATTTGCGCCTGGAATTCTTCCTACAAAGGCTAATTCCAACTTCTACCTTTTTGTTTTCTTTTTTCTATTTTTAATAACAAGGCTAATTGTACCAGTGACTGATAACATCCTGAATAAAGATTGCAATACCCACATTCTAAGGTACCCAAAAGCCCTAATGTAAACTTGAGCACACACCTGAGGATAGGCTATACTCTACATCTGTAAGAGATGTCAAGAAACAGACTATGTTAGGATCTTGCTTACCTGACTTCATATCTTCAAAGACTAAAAACACAACATGCAGACTATACCTACGGCAACTATCTTATCTAAACATCTGACAAAGATGCCATAATTAATGCTTTACCGAAGTTCAACGATAATAACTGATTGCACACAAGGTCATCCACTCACTCAACAGACTGTGTGCCAAGCACTATTCTGGGCACTGAAATACAGGAGGGAGTAAGACCAAGTTTCTGTTCTAATAGAACTGACACTCACCTTCTAGTATGGAATAATGTAAAATAGTGACAAATGCTGTGAAGAAAATTAAAGAAGGGTAAGAGGAGAGTGATGGGGGGGGCACCATTCAGGTGGGGAAGAGTCAAGGAATGAGCATGACATAAATGTAGTAAGCTAGCAAGTTGTGTACATTAACTAGGGGTACAGAAGGGGCAAACCACCTGATTAATTGGGTGCTGACTGTTCCAGACAGAGGTATCAGCAAGTGCAAAGGCCCTAAGGCAAAAATTTGAAATGTTTAAGGAACAGTAAGGCCAGTGACTAAAAATAAGAACTCTACCATACCTAGTATGTATTAATTCTATAGGAGAACAACCAAGTCAAACACCAACAGAATGGGAGGAGGCTGGGCGTGGTGGCTCACACCTGTAATCCCAGCACTTTGGGAGGCCAAGGCAGGAGAATCATGAGGTCAGGAGATCGAGACCATCCTACGTAATACGGTGAAACCCTGTCTCTACTAAAAATACAAAAAATAAGCCGGACGTGGTGGCAAGCATCTGTAGTCCCAGCTACTCAGGAGGCTGAGGCAGGAGGATCACTTGAACCTGGGAGGCGGAGGTTGCAGTGAGCGGAGATTGGGCCACCTCACTCCAGCCTGGGCAACAGAGCAAGACTCCCTTTCAGGAAAAAAAAAAAAAAAAAAAAAAATGGGAGCAAAGATCTGAATACATACATAGGAAGGCTAAAATCTTTATAAAGACCTTAACCTAAAAAAAAAATTGGGAGCAAAGATCTGAATACATACATGGGAAGGCTAAAAACTTACAAAGATCTTAATCTAAAGGGCTTAATGCTATCTTGGATCACAATTCCAATGGAAAATCTTGGGGAGCAAAAACAGAGTAAAACTCTATAGCTTCTACCAATAATCAATACACTGGAAAGTCAGTAGCTTAAGAGCAATGAAACAAGGGAAAGTGCAGACCCAAGTGTTAAGTAAAGGTACCATTTCAAATTAGCAGAGACGGGTGCTCACTGAAAACCACTCTAAAATTTAACTCTTATCTATAGTTTAATAGAGAATGTTAACAGATAGTGAAACACTCAAAACAAAAACAATAGCCTACAGAAACCAAGAACTGTTAAGCATCCTTGAATAACTAACTCCAAACTCTGAGGGCAGTCAACAAAATGAGGAAACTAAGGTGTGTATTTTTATTGTAAAGACTAGTCTTAAGAAAATGCAGGTCAGGTGTGGTGGTGGCTCACGTCTGTCTGTAATCCCAGCACTTTGGGAGGATGAGACAGGGGCATGGCTTGAGCCCAGAAGTTCAAGACCAACTTGAGCAACAGAGCAAGACCCCACCTCTATAAAATATGAAAAGTTAGCCAGATGTGGTGGCACACACCTGTAGTCCCAGCTACTCTGGAGGCTGAGGCAGGAGGCTTGCTTGAGCCTGGGAGGTCAAGGCTGCAGTAAGCTACAATTAAGTCACCATACTCCAGCCTGGGTGACAGGGCAAGACTTCGCTTCTTAAAAAAAAAAAAAAAGGGCCAGGTGCAGTGGCTCAAGCCTGTAATCCCAGCACTTTGGGAGGCCAAGGTGGACAGAGCACGTGAGGTCAGGAGTTCGAGACCAGCTTGACCAACATGGTGAAACCCTGTCTCTACTAAAAATACAAAAATACTAGTTGGGTGTGGTGGCAAGCACCTGTAATCCCGGCTACTCAGGAGGCTGAGGCAGGAGAATTGCTTGAGCCCGGGAGGCGGAGGTTGCAGTGAGCCCAGATCGTGCCACTGCATTTCAGCCTGGGCGACAGAGTGAGACTCTGTCTCAAAAAAAAAAAAAAAAAAAAAAGGCCTCCAAAAAACCCAACCCAAGACTTCCACCCCCCAAAATTAAAACCCTTTAGGGTTTTAAAGACATTATGTGGGGACTTCTCAATAGATTTTGAAAGATATTTCAAAATATGGTTATCTATAAATCAAATTGTAACTGACTAGTCAGAAGTAGCAGCCTGTGTATTTATTATCCTGTATTATAGCCCAATTAAGTATTCCCCGAGGTAAACAAATCTGAGGTACTCTCTACGCAAAGTTGTTGGGGATGGGGTAGGGTATGAATCACACTACTATACGAACAGTTTATTAAGAAATACAGGTTCATGGTTTAAAAAAAATAACAAAAGTTCGGAGAAAGTTCCGGAGAGTCTAGGAAGAAGATAAAACAAGGAAGGTCTCTCATCATTGTACAGATCCACCTAACACACAAGTAAAACTTCACCTGGAAATAATGTGAATGCCTCCTCGTCTAGTCATGTGGGATGGGAAAGAAGGTCTTCACAAAACCCCCCATCTTCACCAGAATAGTTCACTTTTACGTATTGGATATTCTGGTTTTGTCTAAAGAAAAGGGAAGATATCCTAGATATATTTCTAACAAATGAGAATGCCAAAAGCCCTGTTTCTGTTTTCTTTGACTAGAATTTAAAAATACTCAACAGGAGCACTGAAGAGTATTCCTTCTGTGCAATGCCAGTCCTAAACAGAACTAACTCACCTCCATTCTGTCTGTTCCCACCAGATTCCCAACATGCTTGGAACAAACATTCTCGTTTAAAAGCAATTTTTTGAAATTAAAAAAAAAAAAGTCATTTTAATCTTAATTTTCAAGATAGACATTTAAGAGTTGGAATGTATCTTAATGGTCAAATATTCAGATTTTAGTAGTTAGGATACCCAAAGCTTACCAGTCTAAGGATATTTTCTTGAAATTTAACTCCTAAAAGGAAGCAGAAATATTCATACTCATCTGAAAAACTCCTGTTACTGAGGGATTGGCCTGCAAGAGTGTGTGTGTGCGCGTGCACAGAGTGGGGGAAGATCCTCAAAGTCAATACTGTTTTAAACACTATGCCAATCGTTCTTCATCATTTGATCATGCCCATTCCCATACCCATATAAGACATACACAATTAAGAAATCAGTTACTATATCTAACTTCAGCTCTCACTAACACCGCGGGGGTATGCATTCCTCAAATGAGAGGTTCTGGGCACCTGAGAATCCTTCTTTGCACCCCAGAGCACCACCATTCCCCTTCTGGGGAATAAGTGTTTTGTGGAGGCGAAACACACAAACCCTCTCCAAAAACAAAATGATCTACTACTCAGTAATCAACACAGGGCCAGTATAAACCTGTACGAAGCAGGAATTCACAGCAGGAGATCCTACTAATGCTTCTGACTCTCTGTTAAGTAGCAAGATATAGGGTTCTAATAAAAACACTAAAAAAACCAATCCGGTCCATCACTACTGGTGAGCCTCTAATTTAAGCATCCTAGTATTGTACACTACAGTTGTAGGGAGTGGGAAGGTAGATGCTCATCGCACCTGTCTGCTGAATAAAACAGTACCAAACTTAAGAGTTCATAAACATCAACGAACTATTTACTCTCAAATTATACCAAGCTAAAGATATTTCAAGTTTTCAAAGTGTTAAACTGCTCTATTCTGCCAGATTCCAGCTATGGAAAAGTGATCAGTGAATCACTTTACTAGTCATAGAATTTCTACAGAGAAGAGACAAATCTTTCCCTAGAGAAGCTTAGAACTAGACTAGACCAGACAAGTGGGTCTGCACACATTTTTACCTGCTGGGATTTATGCTACCTCACTCAGATTTCTAGAGTTTAGGAACATTTTTAAGAACTTACAATGGATCGTTAAGAGCCATTCACCTTAGAAAAAGGACAACTTTGTGTCCTGAGAAAAATGCATTTATTCTCACCGTAACTCAGTGCTATGCCAACATAATCCCCTGTCAACATTTATTCTGGAGCCAGCATGACTTCTTGATCAAAGAAATGCTATTGGGTCACTTAAAAGGGATTTTTAAATGGACAGGAAATTAAATGGCTGCCTGAATTTTTTTTTTTTTTTAGCCAAAAACTACCTTTAACTGGTTCTTTTCACCTATTCTGAGAAATTGGAGTCAAGTCACCATGGGAGGCAGAGTCCTCATCTAGAAGCTTATAAACTGGTTATGATAATCAGCACTGCAGAGACCCATTTAACCGGCAGCTTTCTAAAAAAGCCACAGGGAACACTGTCTTGAACTCCAAGCTTACGCATTATATTAGCCTGAATATAATGGTGGTTTAAACAAATAATCTGTATACAGCTACACAAAGCCACCCAAAATAAATTTCTGTATTTTTTTGCTCCCAGCTTCTCCTATTTCTTGGCACATCATAGTATTCAATTCTTCCTTCCTGACTGCCCTCTTGAGTATTAAAAACTTGCTTTCAGAGAACTCCACAACATACAAGACACGCACAGAATAAATAACTTTTTTTAACTTTTCAAGGCCACATATCTATACACCAATCACATCTGCGAAAATACCACTGGGTTTGAAACCGACTGGGTGTGCTCCATGAAAGGTCTTCATACAGGGGAGAAAGGTTACCTTATGGAGGATGAATGCACGAACTAGGAAGAATAAAATTCCAGACATAATTCCAGAAAGCAGTGGGGACACGAACCAAGACATCACTGGAAGAGAACACATTAAGAAAAAATATCAAATAATGAAAATCAGAAACCGGAAACCACTTTTAAATGTTTAAGAGTTCAAAATTCTTTGGTCTGTCCCTCCACGTTAGAACACATACTCCCATATCTAATGCCACGGTAACAAACGACAAACACGAAAATGAAGAAGCCATTTGGAATTAAACATACCAATTTTTATCAGTTCAGACCACTTGACACCCTCCTGCCCCTTTGCCACGAGGGAGAAACCAATGGTTGCACCAACAATACAATGAGTTCCAGAAATGGGGAGCTTCAAAAACGAAGCAACGAGTTGCCACACAGCAGAACCTGAAACAGTCAAGTTTTATTAAGTAAATGGCAAAATTCCATTATGTAAGTGGCGCATTCAGAAAGGTTAATCTGAAAGGTTAAGCACAAAAATGGAACCACCCATGATACAAATTTGCTCACCCACCACAAAGAGGACAAAACCTAAAAAGAACTTACCAAACATAGCACTGACTGAGCCGGCCATCAGCAGCCCTTGAGTCGAGTTGTACATCTCCACGTCAATCAAGCCCTTCCGGATGGTTTCGCTCACTTTGGCCCCCAGTAAGACAGAGCCCACTGTTTCAAAGATGCTAGCTAGGATGCAGGCTTGCTTCAGGGTCACTACACCTGAGCCCACAGCTGTACCAAAAGAATTTGCTACATCATTGGCTCCCACGGAGAATGCCAAGACAAATGCAATAACGAAGCCCAGGATGAGCATCCATAGGTAGTCCACCAAAGGACCAGAAGCGGCGGTAGCAGCTGTAGTACTGGTAATCAGCGTTGCCATTCTCTAGAGTAGTGGTTGTTTAGTAAGAGAACTACTGAGCGGCTTTCAAGATGTGTAAACAGAATATGAGGTATCAAAAATGCTATAATAAATAATATATATTATATAAAATTAAATACTGTAAACTACGGCACAGAAACCGAGGTGGGGAGTTACTGCTATACGCTGCGTATGGGCATCTGTTGTCTGGGGTTTCTTTGGCTCAGGAGGGCTAAAAGCACGGAGCAGAATTCCATGGCGGAGAAGAGAAAGGACGCAAGTTCATCCTGCGGGGGAGGGGGAAAATAACAATAGCTGCGTGCCCCTGGGGGGCCAGAGGGGTACCCCGCTCTGCCCACGCGCCCGGGGCCCGCAGTGGCCCCTGCGGGCTACTCCAGATCCCCATCCCCAGTAGCACGCGCGAGACGGCCGGGCACGTGGCTCAGGGTCCTCCGCGGCCCGCGCGCGCCCAGCCCAGCCCAGCCCAGCCCCTGCGCTGCCAGCCCGCGCGCGCCCTCCGCGCGAAAACCGGAAAAGGGCCGTTCCCGCGCGCGCCGCCCAGGGACCGCCAAAAAGGCCCGCGGGCGGGCGGACGGGCGGAGTGGAGGCGGCCAGCTGCAACGAGAGAAGCCAGTCGCGCCGCCCACGCCGGCTGCCTCCAGCGCCACGGCGTCCGCGCCCGGCCCCCGGGAGAAGAAAGAGCCTTTACGAGGCGGCGCCACTACTCACCAGGGAAAAGGGAGGGCGGAGCGGGAGACGAGGAGATCGAGGCGGCAGCGGGAGCCACGGGTCGCACCTGCGGTCGGCGAGCACACGGCCCGGGTCGGCGGCACCGGGGACAGCTCCGCGGGACTCACGACTTATCCAGGAAGCAGCCGCGGGGGGGGCCTCAGCAGCCGAGAAGAAGAAGCACGCAGCGAACGCCGGCAGCCATCACTCTAGCGGAGCACGCCGCCGGCCCCTACTTATAGCGGGCGCCGCGACCCGCGTGACCCGCCGCGCCTCGCGCCGGCCCCGGAGCCCCGCCCCCGGCATGACGCAGCCCTCCTCGGCCCGGCGTGCCCAGCCGGGTGAGCCTGACGGTGGCGCTCATTGGCCCGGTCCGCGCCGGCGGCCACGCCCCCAGCAGGGAGCCGGTCCACGTGGGGCGGGACAGCCCCCTCCCTGCGGCCTCGCCCTGGAGTCTCCGCACCGTCTGGCCCCGCCGGCTGATTACCGCCAGAGAGCGAGGGGGACCTCGCCGTCACCCTGGAGGCCGTCATGCTGCGACATGACACAGAGGCTGCGACCAAAGTCATTCCTAGCTCCTCTCTCGGGGCTCTGGAAAGCCGTCCGCGCCTCCAGCCGCACTTTCAGCGCACACATGACCTGCCGCGCCCGGTGGCCACACCCGTCCCGTCTGCCGGGTGACGCTGCGGGAGATCTTGCGCCCTGGGGCTCCGGATCCAGTTCTGGCACGTTGTTGCACCTGTGACTTGTCCTTGGCCTGGCACTGTCCCTCGCCTGGGGAAAGAGGGGGGGGATGCTCACGTGGTCTCTTTGCTCCCGCAGTCATGCACTTGGATGAAAACAGAAAGACCGAAGAGTCACGGGAACCAGCTTGTCTCCCCAGTTATGGCGCAGAGCTGCAAGGATGGCTGTGGGTCATTAATTTCTGCGTGACTGACCTGTGTTTGTAACGCCGCAGCTGTGGCGAGGGGGAGGGACACTGCTTCGGATTCAAATTCTGCCTCCTTGCTGCAGTGTGTCACCTTGAGCAAGTCCCAGATCTCTGACTGCGTTCTCACAATTGTAAAATGTTAACAGTGGCTGCCTACCCTGTGGCTGGAATTAAATGAATTAACGTGTGTGAATGTGACTAGAATTCAGTACATGTTCAGGAAAAGCTGATTTCCGCTTTGCTGTTACCGTGAATATTCCTGTTTTAGGATGTAGAAAAGGGTGGAAGGGGATGTTATTGCATCCTGAAAGCTTATCCTTTTGAGGGAAAGATTGATTTCTGGCCCCCTGCGTGGTATATAGAGTAGTTTTGACATTATTTAGATGTGTTAATACACATTTGGGGGTTGATTATATGGCTTAAGATCAAGACTAACCAGTCGTGCCATGGAAGATTAAGGTCGTGGTCTCTTGTCAGGATTGTAGTGAGATTTCAGAATTCCAGCCAGAAATACCCGTCTTAGAATGCTGTGAAGCCCTCCCCACATTTTTGCCATCTCTAGCAGGAGGGCACTGTATAGCAGAAACAGAGACATTGTAAATTGTTGCTGCCTGAGTCATTTATAGAGGATTAAACAACCTGAATGTCCTCTGACCTACCTATAACATTTGATGGAGTTGTATGAGCAACTTACAAAGTTGTAGGTCCCAAGGTCGGTCTGAAAAAGAAAGTTCATATCCGGGAGCACTGACCCCTTAGTGTAATCCTGGCACCTTAAAACGTACTGTTCCCTCCACCTTCACTTCAAGGTTATGAAAACATTGAGTAAAAAGGATGATCTGTTCAAAGTCCTTCGTGTTCTGCCCATTTAAAACAGTAATTTTCAAAGCAGTTATTTGCGAGGAAATTGCCTAGAACTTCTCCCAGTGTGCGGTTGTGTGTGTGTGTGTGTGTGTGTGTGTGTTTGTTTTCAGTCTGTCCACGGGTGTACTTTTATAGGTCTGTGATAGTAGGTAGCTCTTCAAGTTGGCAAACACTTGCTGGACAAGCCCTGAGAGATTCATCTGAGTGAGAGAGCACTCTCCAGCCCCATCGGAGTGGGTTTGCAGAGAAATCATACGGTAGAGATTCTAAGGAATTCCCTTGCGTTGCAAATGAAAACTGTCTTCAGACTCTGATATAGTATCATCTTTCCTTTTTAGGAAGAAATCCTTATCTTTCCAACACTGAGATGCCTCTGCCTCAGTGGGCAGAAAGGGTAGAAAGGGAGGTGAGGAACTGGGGTGGGCCCTCACTGCTTTGCCTCAGGACCAGTAGGGTACAGCCCTTGGAGACCAGGACCTTCCTTGGCTGGGACACCTTCATCCTCCCCTAAGGGAGGAGAGGTAGGGGTCTGCCTGTGGAAAGAAGTAACAGTGCCTTTTAAATAGAAGTAGGAGGTAGGAGGACCGTCAGTTGTCAGTTCATGCACAAATGGCATTGTTTCTGAACTTATCTCTGAATGCTGGGGAAACAGGTCAGAGATCCTAAAGAGAGTCTAACCACTTAGAATCCAGGCACTGGCACAAACACCCTCTAGTATCTTAGGGAGGTGGTTTGGTCTAGCGTTTAAACACATAGACTGTAAGACTAAACCACCTGCTCCATTACTATTCCTGTCACCATAGGCAAATACATTCTCTGCCTCAGTTTCCTGATCTGTAAAGGGGAGAGATTGAGAGATCTAACTCACAGTGCTGTTGTGAGGACCAAATGAATGAATATATGTAAAGCCCTTCTAAAAGGGCTCTTATTCTCTTTGTTCAATAACTAGCTGAAGGCCTGTCATACATAGCCCATGTTTAAAATGAAGTATGTGTCAGATGTCAGGACCACCTTCTTCTCCCTGCCCTCTGATCCAAGCTCTTTCAGATTTCTCCCACGGCTCATAGTGAGGGGACACACAAAGCAGGCTGCTGCTGGAGGAAGAGAAAAAGGGTTGCGACTCATGCCATGTGAATGGGCTCACTGGTCTGGCCCAGACCCTGACTGCGCACAGGATCTTTGGTGAGTCACTGTCACTAAGCCTGTGAGCTGAGGGTCCCTCCCCAACCTCACCCTCAGAGAGGACAGAACAAGATGACCTGTGGCATGCTGCAGAACACCACGCCGGGCACTGTGGGTTTGGAGTCTTCTTGGGGACATGTCCATCATTCACTAATTAGGTGGAGTTGAGCTGCTGAGAGCTAGGAAAGGTACTCTCCCCCGATCTCAACTTAGCCCTGCGGAAGACCAGACAAAAGAAGGAAACAATGCCATTTCTGCACTTTTTAGTTCAGAGAGGCACAGTCAAGGAAATGCATTTGAGGTCACTGTTCAATGTACATGAAGTACGCATCCTGGAAATAGTCTACTTGAAGCAGAGGGAGCTCAAGTGGGCTTGGGAACGTTCTGGAGCCAGACCAGGAACAAAGGCGGCTTCAGAAGCCGTCTATGAGGACTTGAATGGGAGCAGGGGCAAGAACATCCAGGGAAGAGAAGGTAGGAGCCTTCCAGTAAAGGAGAACCAGTTCCTTTCCACCCACCAATGCCCTCCCCATCCCCAGATGAATGAGATAATAATAATACCTGTGGCTGGGCACGGTGGCTCAAGCTTGTAATCCCAGCACTTTGGGAGGCCAAGGCAGGTGGATCACTTGAGGACGGGAGTTCGAGACCAGCCTGATCGACATGGAGAAATCCCGTCTCTACTAAAAATACAAAAATTAGCTGGGTGTGGTGGCGCATGCCTATAATCCCAGCTACTTGGGAGGCTGAGGCAGAAGAATCCCTTGAACCCGGGAGGCGGAGGTTGTGGTGAGCCAAGATCATGCCATTGCACTCCAGCCTGGGCAACATGAGCGAAACTCCATCTCAAAATAATAATAATAATAATAATAATATCTGTGATGCAGTTGAATGCTTACTGTGTGCCAGGCACTGTTTCAGGTGCTCTGCATGCATTGTCTCAGGTGATGCTCTCAAATCTCGGATGAAGTATTTTCCCCTTACTTTATAGACAGAGAAATGGAGGTACAGAGAAGGCAGCGACAGTTAAGGCTGCGAAGAACCTGACAAGTTTCAAGATTGTAAGTGCCTTTTCCCAGGATGCCAGCAGGTGCTGAGGCAAGTATGATTGCCCTAGGTGCCAACTCTTATTTGCACTTAAGTTAACACATTTACTTCCTCCTTCTTTCCCCCTCATTTTTATTAACTCTGTTGCTTTTACAGCCTGTATTTTGAGCTGCGTCAAACCCTGTCGGAATAAAAAAAGGACATTTCTAAGAGATCAGTCTTCAAGATTGGCCCCAGTTTCCCCAGAGTAGGAAGAGGCAGGAAGCCAGAGCACATGTTCTCTCCAGAAATAAAGTTGTTGCAGTGGTCTAACCATGTCTTAGAGTTACTGAAAACTGTTCTCTTGAGACTTCTCAAGAAAGGAAACCTACCTTGCAAGACAAAACCCACCTGTAGTCAATTCCTACAGGAAATAAGTTCAAAATAATGTTTCAAGCAAGGGCCACATGTCACCACCACCACTTTCCTACCGGCTTTGGATGTGGCTGTCCTCTCTGTCTCCAGACATTTCCCATTTCCCCGGCATCTGTGGCTCTGTCCTGGCAGGGTCCAAGGGACGCTTGGGATCCGGGTGGGGGAAGGGTACTTTCAAGCACCCAGACAGCCAAGCCCTGATATGGAGACTGGTTGAGACTGGTCTCAGGCCAGCATCCCACAGCAAGAAAGCTGAGTTTTGGTTGTGCCAGGCAAACTGGTGGGTCTATTTCTCTGCCAAAACAGGAGTATGGGAGGTTGGTCCACCCTCTCCAGATTTTACATGCCTCCGTCCTGGCTGCACATGGCCTAGTCTCTTCCCTTTGGCTTTGAGTTCACACATGTGGGCGTAATATGGCATAGGAGCCAGACAGAGGGAACAGAAACACAGTTCTTAGAGCTTGAAATGGTCCAGGTGTCTCTGGAGCCAGCTTTTGGATAGCACAGCATCCTGAATGCTTCTTTAGAAAGACATCTCTGGTGACTTAAACTGGGACTTCTTGTTTTCCCCAAGGCCCAGTTTTCTCAACTCTTAAACGGGGAAAAAAGGCAACTTGCTGGAAACTTGGGAACTGTGTGTAATGAAGGTCCTGCAGCGGAAAAGGAAGGGTCAGCTTGCTGCCTGCACAGTCCAGGATGTGTGGTTTTAGGCTGAGAAAGTGAGGGGGCAGCAGGACGTGAGTCATCCCCACAGTCATCCCAGGAGGAGGTGGAGGGTAAGAGCATCTGGCTTTGTATGGCTTCCCTAGCCTTTCATTCATTTGTCTGTTCAGTCAACAAATAGCCTGCTGTGGATCTAGTGGATCAACAAGATTGACCAGCCCATGCCTTTGTGGGGCACAAACTCCTTCTTGCGTTGAGTTTCACACTGAGGACGGGCCGTGAATACAACAGCCAAGGAGGCAAAGTCAGTCTCTCCTTTCCCCCGACAGACCTGCCACTTCTGTACATGAACCACACACCTCATCTTCCAGTTCATCCTTATTTATCATTGCCTCTCTCTGCAGACCACAGCACAGGAGACTGTGCCAGACCACTCGCTGTGCAGTCCACTCCACCACTGCAGAGCCTCCTGCTCCCCAGCATCCCTTTTCCAGGGTCAGTGCCCCTCACTCGTCTGATCCCTTCAGCAAGAGAAAGCTCCCCAACAAGACCCCCACAGAGCTTGCTGGGCACAAAAAGCTGAGTTTTCAGGGAGGGAGGAGGGCCTGGGGCTGCACCTCAGCTTTCCTGGTCCAGAAATTCAGGTGTTTGGGGCACTCAAAGAGAGGCTTCCACTGTTAGGAACTGCCTCATGGGAGACTGAGGTTCTGAGCAGAAGCCAGTTTCTTCATTTTCAGTGGGGAAGTCCATCTCCAATGATGGGGACCCTCTTGCCTTCTGCCTAGAGCCTTCCCACCCCAGACCTGCTGAGTGAGAATCTGCATTCTAACAAGATCCCCACGTGATTCATAAGCATGCTGCAGTTTGGGAAGCAATCACAAGAAGAATGACTCTTGTTACCTGGTAAGTTTAGAAACAACATGTTAACACATTCCTTTTCAGTCAGATGTTCAAAAAACACCACTTTTTTCTATTTTAAGTCCTGTTTCTCTGAGCAAGCATTCATACTGTTCTAGGTAAGGGATAGCTTAGCACATGGGCCCTGGGGCCAGACTATTAGAAATTAGAATCTCGTCTACCATTTACGTGCTATGAGGTTGGGCAAATTGCTTAACTTCTCTGTGCCTCCCATTCTTCTGTAAAGTGGCGATAATAGGGTTGTTATGAGACTTAAATAAGTAAAATGCATAGCACTATCCCTGGCATTTAGCAAACACTTATTTGAATATTGATTGGATTTGGGTATCCCCCAGTTTTGTTATTTTGTTTTTATTTAGTTAGTTAGTTAGTTTTTGCGATGGAGTCTTGCTCCATCATCCAGGCTGCAGTGCAGTGGCACAATCTCGGCTCACTGCAACCTCTGCCTCCCGGGTTCAAGCAATTCTCCCACCTCAGCCTCCTGAGTAGCTGAGACTATAGGCTCCCACCACCATACCCGGCTAATTTTTGTAATTTTAGTAGAGACAGGGTTTAACCATGTTGTCCAGGCTGGTCTAAAACTCCTGACCTCAAGTGATCCACCCCCCTCGGCCTCCCAAGGTGTTCAGATTACAGGTGTGAGCCACCCTGCCCAGTCCAATCCAAGTTGTTGTTTTTTGGTTTTTGGTTTTTGGTTTTTTTTTGTCACAAGGCCTCACTCTGTTGCCCAGGCTGGAGTACAGTGGTGCAATCTGAGCTCACTGCAGCCTTGACCTCCCAGGTTCAGGTGATCCTCCTTCCTCAGTCTCCCCATACCTGGTACTACAGTTGCATGCCACCACGAATGGCTAATTTTTGTATTTTTTGTAAAGACTGGGTTTTACCATGTTGCCCAGGTTGGTCTCAAATGCCAGGGCGCAAGCAATCCACCCACCTAGGCCTCCCAAAGTTCTGGGATTACAGCTATAACCCACTGCACCCGGCCTAATTTTGTATATACCACCTTTACCATATTTTAGGATGAAGTGCTTCTGTGGCTGGTCTCATCCATTTTGCACAGATTCTTCCCAGTTTTATTTTCCAAAAGTGACTTTCTTCCGGGGGGCAACTTACTATTGCCCCAAAATATATCCATTTGAGGACTGTTCATTTATTCAACCATTCAGCACCCACCACCTGCAGGGAATATGAAATTTTTAACTGTGACCTTGAATACTGCCTCTACATTTTGTTTTGTTTTTTTACTCCTCCCTCTCCACCCATTTACTTTTCCCTTTTTAATGATGGTTATAAAATCAAATGTTAATGCTGATTTGTAAAAACCTTAAATATATGTATAGGACTCTCTTCTGTTTCCAGATACCTTCAAAGGCATTGTTTCATTTTATCTTCACATCTGTGTGATGTAGGCAGAGCAAGTTTTTTTTTTTTTTAATGCTATCACAGGGAAATGAGGGTCTGAGAGCCTACAGTTGGGCAAATAGCAAGTGTTAGAGTAGGGCCTGGAGTCCTGCACAGGGGGCCGTGGCAGGCAATGCATGAGAGACTCCAAGTCTGCTGTTCTTCCTACCACCCTGTGTTAACTTCCCATTTAAGCCAGAGGAGTGACTTACAGGGATGGGGGTAGGGATGGGACATTCAGGCCAGAGAAGGGAAAGAAAGGGACAAGGGAGAGAGTACTTCATGCAGTGATTTCAATTGCAAATACCCTATTCCATTGTCCCCACTAGAATTCATATTTATCAGACTTGTATTCTGATTATTTCACAATATATGTGCATTAAAACAACCAGACTAATAGGGGAAATAGTTTAGGGCAAGAGGAGCTCAAGATTTTTTTAAATTATTATAAAAATAATACATGCTCGCCAGGTGCAGTGGCTCATGCTTGTCATCCTAGCACTTTGGGAGGCCAAGGCGGCTGGATCACCTGAGGTCAGGAGTTTAAGACCAGTCTGGCCAACATGGAGAAACCCCGTCTCTACTAAAAATACAAAAAATTAGCCAGACATGGTGAAGCATGCCTGTAATCTCAGCTGCTCAGGGAGTCTGAGGCAGGAGAATTGCTTGAATTCGGGAGGCGGACGTTGCAGTGAGCCGCGATCACACCATTGCACTCCAGCCTGGGTAACAAGAGCGAAACTCGGTATCAAAAAAACAAAATTAGCCGGGCATGCCTATAATCCCAACTACTCAGGAAGCTGAGGCATGAAAATCGCTTAACCCAGGAGGTGGAAGTTGCAGTGAGCTGAGATCACGCCATTGCACTCCATCATGGGAGACAAAGTGAGACTCCGTCAAAAAAAAAAAAAAAAAAACACACTCATGTAAAAACTATACCATAGAGAAGAATATCAAGTGAAAAGTGCTCCTCCTTAGAATCTCAACTTTCTAACGTTCTAGTCTAACCCCCCCACACACACTTATAATCATTACTTGTAATATACACACACATATAAGGTATTTTTACTATAATATGTAGTATATACCTTTTTTCTTTTTTTTTTTTAATCAAATGAAATCATACCATGGGATTCCGCAACTTGTTGATACCTTTGCACGTCACTGCATATAGATCTTCCTGCATGCCTTCTTTTATTATCTGCCGTGGAATAGACCATTATAAAGCATGTCCTTATGCAAGTGGACTCTCTGGGTCATGGGCTATGCAAATGTTTTCATTTTATATGATATTGCCAAATGTCCACCCAGCACATAAGAGAAAATGTCAGTTTCAAGGCTGGGGATGTTTTTCAATCCCCTTCTGATTACACATGGCTGGTGGCGTCATGGCCCATCCGTATCTCCGTTACCAACATTAACCCCAGCTTTGGCGTCTCTAACTTTCAATAGAATGAAACCTCGGACACTGATCCTCAGTAGTGTGGCATTTTCTTTGCCTTCTCTTTCCAACTCTGTAGTGGTCATTGATGAACAAGCCTGTCTCTCCCTTTCTTTTTTTTTTGTTTTTTGTTTTTTGTTTTTGAGACGGAGTCTCGCTGTGTCGCCCGGGCTGGAGTGCAGTGGCCGGATCTCAGCTCACTGCAAGCTCCGCCTCCCGGGTTCACGCCATTCTCCTGCCTCAGCCTCCCAAGTAGCTGGGACTACAGGCGCCCGCCACCTCACCCAGCTAGCTTTTTGTATTTTTAGTAGAGACGGGGTTTCACCGTGTCAGCCAGGATGGTCTCGATCTCCTGACCTCGTGATCCGCCCATCTCGGCCTCCCAAAGTGCTGGGATTACAGGCTTGAGCCACCGCGCCCAGCCGTCTCTCCCTTTCAATGGCCCTTTCCATTTAGACCCTGGCCTCTTTCCTTACTGCATCCTCCTCCCAGCCTGCGCTTTCTGGAACAGCCCTACAAGACCCAGCTGGTGGGTGCCTCCTTCCTCAGGGCTGTGGTATGTGTGGTTGTTTTTACGGCGAGGTCATCCTCATGGTCACCTCCTTGCTTGTTGATGTTCCCTGCTGTTGGCGTGGTGGTTTTTATGGGGTCAGCAGGGGTAACCAAACCCTGAAGAGACACAGCTTTGCTGCTAGGAATTTTAAATCTGTAGTTACTCACCATCTTGGCAAAGGCCGGCTCATAGCTGTCGCTGCCAACAGCGCTGGAGATGACACCAGCCCTCGCCCTCACCTTCCAGTGGTTACCCACTTTCACTTCCCGTTTGTCTGCTGCTGCCTGGGCCAAAACAGGGACCACTCAGTGCCTCGCGAATGTTTACAGCCCTCTGGATGATTTCTAGCCACCAGCGTTGATGGGCCTTATGATAGAGGAAGAAGAGAAGAATCAGTAGCACACGAGAAAAAGAATAATTGCTGGTGCTCTGGGTCCCAGCCCTGAGCTATGAACATCCGGGCCATTCTCAGAGAGTGCCTGGTCCATCCAGTTGCCTGACTTCCATGCTACCTAACCACAAGAATAAAGACCAAGGCTGGGGGGTAGTGGGGCCAGGCACAAGCTGGCAGGCCTGGCACACAATGGAGGGATAGGGGATGCAGCCTGTTGTGAAATCCAAGATTAGCCTCTCCATCTACCCCGTCCACCTCATCTGCCTCTTTCTGTCTCATTTTCTCCTTTGTCCTCAGCAAATTCAGTACTTCCTGCTCACTGTCTCCTTCCCTTTTGCCTCCAAACATCTGTGCTTCCCTCTTGATCGTACCCATCACTTCCACTGCCTGCTCCCTGAGACAGCAGTCTCTACCAGTCCACCTTCCTTCCCCTCGGCCTGCTCTCCTCTACCCTGAAAGGTAGTGCCCCCTTTCGCAACCCTGCTGAAACTCCTATTGCCCCTTAGCTTCAGACGCCCCAGTCTCTTCTCAGCACTTTCTGAAACCTCTGCAATTGATCATGCTAATAGAGCACTTCCCTAGGACTGTCTTCTCCCCTGACATCTGTGTACACCCCACCTCTCCAGTTCTGCAGCAGTTTCCTTCTTCCTCATCCCCAGTATCTGTCCCTCCACATTCTTTTCACCGAATCGGGGCTTCACTGACTCCATCCCTGCCCTAAATCACCACCTCCACATGCACGTTTCCACCAAGCCTCCATCTCCTGGCCCATAGCTCTCAATGTGAGCATCTCTTCTGTTAAATATAACATTTCAACCAAAATGTCTCAGCTTCTCACCTCCCACCCTGAGCAGCCGCCCTCTCATGATTCCCCTGCTTCAATAACCAGAGATGCACCTCTCTTACATACTCTGAAGCTTCAAGCCTGGTGTCCTTTGCATCCAACTTCCACACAGTATCAGTCTTTACATCCTCTGAAATTTCTCCCAAATCAGTGCCTCTCCCAAATCAGAGCTCCCCACTCTGCCACCTTTTCCAGATTACTGAGTCTTGGGTGGCGCAGTCCTGTACACTTTCCCCATGTGCCTTCATCATCACTCCCATCGCTCCCTTATCCAGCAGACCCCTCTCGGGGCCCTCTGTGGAATGGGGCCCAGCCATGCAGATTTTCTCCAGTCCACGCCCTCATGTCCTTCCCCACTGGGGAACCTCCCTCTCCCATGCTCATCCCAGGGTTTACTTCCCCCAGGCCCAGTGTGCACCTCACCTCTGGAGAAGAGAAGATCTCTTCTCTAAATTCGACTCAGAAGTGTGGATGCCTGCCCCATGCATTGGGTCTGCCATCGTCTGCCCTCTTTGCCTGTCTACTTGTTTTGTTTACCCAGCAAAATCAGCAGCTCCTGGAGTGCCTTGCATTTCTTCATGCCCTGCTAAGATGGGGTTGGTAAATTCATAAGCTCAGGGGCAAGGCCAGAATGCATATACAAGAGGTAGACAAGAAGGACGGTGTTGGCTGCACAAAACCCATCTATAGATTGAATGGGCCCGTGGGCCGCACCAGTTTGAGATCCTCAGCCAGGTGCCTGGCCCTGTCACTGAGTCCATGAATCCTTTGTGGTGGATGTCCCAGAGGCAGCAGTCAGTCCCCAGCGTCTGGCAGACTGTTGGGGAGGGTGACCTGATTTCCCTGACCTGGTGTAGAAGGAGCAGCCTGCCTCAGCAGGCCCAGAGGTGTCAGCTTCTCACCCCGCGGGCTGTGCTGCACTTGAAGTCAGGTGCTGCCACGTGGCTCTGGCTTCCTGTGAGATCTAACCAGCAGTCACTTTTCTCACTCATATACTAAGGAAAGAGTGGGCCTGCCCTTCCTCCACTCATGACTGCCCAGACCAAGTTCACCTGGAGTTTGTGGGGGTAATTTTGACTGGGCAGCATCTTTATGCTGTGAAGCATTTGGGAGGTGGGGATAGGGGTGGAGACCGAAGGACAAGAGGAGAAAGGAAGAGAGCAAGATGCAGGGGAAACAGCGCCCTAGAACCGGGGCCCTATTTTCACTCCTGTGGCCTGCCTTCCATCCCTGCCCCTCCCACTGCCCCAGGCTAAGTCCACAGGCAGCCCTTGACACCTCTCAGGTCCCAGCCTCCAGTCTCACCCCACGGCACCCAACCTACATAGGCGGCGAGACTCGGCTGCTGAACCATGAGTTTCACAAAGGCTTCCCCCACTGCCGCTGCCTGCGAGACGAACTCCAGACTGTTCTGTCTGGCTGCAGCTTTCCATGACAGCGCCCTCCACTGTCTGTCCAGCTTTATTTTCCATGTTTCACCGGGGGAAAAATGTTCTCTGCCCCGTCCAGCTTGTCACCACCACCTCCTGTGCACTGAGGCAATGTGGCCTCATGTGGCTACCTTAGAAAGTTAAGTTCCTCAAGAATGTGAGCTGCTCCCAAGTCTTTCCCCTCATTCTCCTCCTGGCAGCAAGCCTGGGGAACGGCATAGTTACCCGAATTCCACAGATGAGGAGAAAGGGGCTCAGAAGAGTCCAGGTGCTTCTCAAGACCACAGCATGACAAGCGGGAGAGCTAGTCTCAACTCAGGCCCTTTTTGCTCCACAGTGCGGGGTCTTCTCATGTAACTTTACTTAAAGGAAAACTGTAAGCTTCTGAGAATGTGGGCTAGGCTGTAATTTTTTTGGCAATGTGTACATGGGTGTCTTGGTTCGTTCAGGCTGCTGTAACAGAGGACTATAGACCAGGTGGCCTGTAAGCAACAGAAATTCATTTCTCACAGGGAGGCTGGAAAGTCCAAGATCAAAACGCCAGCAGAATCGATGTGTGCTAAGGGCCTGCTTTCTGGTTCATAGACAGCTGGCTTCTCACTGTGTCCTGGAAGGAAGGGGAGAGGAAGCTCTCTGGTGGTCTCTTTTATAAGGGCACTAATCCCATTCATGAGGTCCCCACCCTCATGACTGCATCACCTCCCAAAGGCCGCACCTCCAAAAGTTATCACATTGGGAATTAGGTATCAGCATGAATTTGAGGGAGACTTTTGTTTGTTTGTTTTTGTTTTTGTTTTGTTTTCAGATGGAGTCTTGCTCTGTCGCCCAGGCTGGAGTGCAGTGGTGCGATCTCCGCTCACTGCAAGCTCTGCCTCCCGGGTTCACACCATTCTCCTGCCTCAGCCTCCCGAGTAGCTGGAACTACAGGCACCCGCCACCACGCCTGGCTAATTTTTTTTGTAGTTTTAGTAGAGACAGGGTTTCACCATGTTAGCCAGGATGGTCTCAATCTCCTGACCTCATGATCTGCCCGCCTTGGCCTCTCAAAGTGCTGGGATTACAGGCGTGAGCCACCGCGCCCAGCCTCGAGACAGCATTTTACTCTCGTTGCCCAATGCAATGAGCTCACTGCAGCCTCCCAGGTTCAAGTGATTCTCCTGCCTCAGCCCCCCAAGTAGCTGGGGTTATAGGTGCGTGCCACCACGCTTGGCTAATTTTTTGTATTTTTAATAGAGACTGGGTTTCACAATGTTGGCCAGGCTGGTCTTGAACTCCTGACCTCAGGTGATCCGCCTGCCTCGGTCTCCCAAAGTGCTGGGATTGCAGGAGTGAGCTACTGTGCCTGGCCACAAACATTATATCTAGTGACATTTTATCTATTGCTTGTGGGTTACAACTATAATATGTAACAAAACAGAGCTAGGTAAATAATTAAGAGGAGCAGTCATGCATTTTCTTTGGTTTGGTTTTGTCTCTTCTTCTTCTTCATCGTCTTCTTCGTCTTCATCTTCTTCATCTTCTTCGTCTTCTTCGTCTTCATCTTCTTCTTCTTCCTTCTTCTTCCTCCTCCTCCTTCTTCTTCTTCTTCTTCTTCCTCCTTCTTCCTCCTCCTCCTCCTCCTCCTCCTCCTCCTCCTTCTTCTTCTTCTTCTTCTTCTTCCTTCTTCTTCCTCCTCCTCNTCCTCCTCCTCCTTCTTCTTCTTCCTCCTTCTTCTTCCTCCTCCTCCTCCTCCTCCTTCTTCTTCTTTCTTTCTTCTTCTTCTTTCTTTCTTCTTCTTCTTCTTCTTCTTTTTCTAATTTTTTATTTTGAGACATTCTCACTCTGTCGCCCAGGCTGGAGTGTAGTGGTGCTATCTCTGCTCACTACAACCTCCTCCTCCCAGGTTCAAGCGATTCTCTTGCCTCAGCCTCCCAAGTAGCTGGGACTGCAGGCATGTGCAACCATGCCTGGCTTATTTTTGTAGTTTTTAGTAGAGACGGGGTTTCGCCATGTTGGCCAGGCTAGTCTCGAAGTCCTGACTTCAAGTGATCCGCCCGCCTCAGCCTCCCAAAATGCTGGGATTACAGGCATGAGCCACCATGCCCAGCCTGGAGTTTTTGTTTTGTTTTGTTTTTGAGATGGAGTCTTGCTCTGTTGCCCAGGCTGGAGTGGAGTGGTGGATCTCAGCTCACTGCAACCTCTGCCTCCCAGGTTCAAGCGATTCTCCCGGCTCAGCCTCTCGAGTAGTTGGGATTGCAGGCGTACACCACCAAGCCTGGTTAATTTTTGCATTTTTAGTAGAGTCAGGTTTTTACCACGTAGGTCAGGCTGGTCTTGAATTGCTGCCCTCAAGTAATCCACCCTCCTTGGCCTCCCAAAGTGCTGGGATTCCAGGTGTGACCCACCGTGCCAGGCCTGGTCTTTAAATCTTTATGAATGATAAAGGAATTATTCATTCCCTTATGTATAACCTCAGGATGTTAAATGTTTGTCACTGAGATGTTAAATGTTGAACCTGGGAGGCAGAGGCTGCAGCAAGCTGAGATCATACCACTGCACTCCATCCTGGGTAACAGAGACACTGTCTCGAACAAACAAACAAAAAATTTATTAAGTGGTGAAGTATCTATACAAAGTTAAGGGATAACCGAGTTCTGTAATTGAATTACATCACTGCTCCCTGCCCTTCTACTCCACCATGGTGTGCCCGGGCCTGCGTCTCCCTGCTGTGGCTCCAGAGCCAGTGGTGAGCCCCTGCCCAGGCAACAACAGGGAAGAGATGGGCACTTCTAGACCCCAAGATGCAACAGTTCCTCTCCTCCCATTCACACACTCTTTTTGGCCAGCACTTCCCTGACCAGGCTCCCTCCAGCAGCTCAGTTGAAGAGCTAGCCATCTAAAAAAGATTAGCATTACAGTACAGTGTGACAAGAGCCATCAGAGAGCTGTGCACAAAATATCGCTGGGGCACCAGGCAGAGTTTGGGGCATCTTTGTGGGGTAGGGACGGGTGTGTTAAAGGAGTGAAGGTAAGATATAAGGCACTGAGCAGGAAAGCTGCCAAGAGCAGGCCCCAGGAGCTTGAAGTCCATCACCGTTGTCAGTAAGTCCCGCCTTGGCTTTTACTTCTTAATGAGGCCAGATTCTCTCAGTCTGCAGATCAGAGCAAGCGGAAGCCCTCATTTGTTTATAGTTTAACCCTAACCTGATCCTAGCTTGGAAGCAAAGCTTCTCTCCCTTTAGCAATGACAGCTTCTCTGTACACTTTATGACCATGGCTTTCCACCTACAAGTCCCAACAAGCACTTTTTAAAAAACGGAATTAAGCTCTTTCCCTAAGCGGCCTGAGGTAATCTATGAAAATGGTTCGCTATTCACTTGACCTGGAGAACCCCACGAAATCATGCAAATCAAGAGGTTCCAATCTTCGTGTTCACTTTAAGAACACTCGTGAAACTGCCCAGGCCATCAAGGGTATGCATATTCGAAAAGCCACGAAGTATCTGAAAGATGTCACTTTACAGAAACAGTGCGTACCATTCCGACGTTACAATGGTGGAGTTGGCAGGTGTGCCCAGGCCAAGCAGTGGGGCTGGACACAAGGTCGGTGGCCCAAAAAGAGTGCTGATTTTTTGCTGCGCATGCTTAAAAACGCAGAGCGTAATGCTGAACTTAAGGGTTTAGATGTAGATTCTCTGGTCATCGAGCATATCCAAGTGAACAAAGCACCTAAGATGTGCCGACGGACCTACAGAGCTCATGGTCGGATTAACCCATACATGAGCTCTCCCTGCCACATTGAGATGATCCTTACTGAAAAGGAACAGATTGTTCCTAAACCAGAAAAGGAGGTTGCCCAGAAGAAAAAGATATCCCAGAAGAAACTGAAGAAACAAAAACTTATGGCACGGGAGTAAATTCAGCATTAAAATAAATGTAATTAAAAGGGGAAAAATGGAATTAAAGAAAATATCAGAGTGCTTCCAACAGAGTAAGTATTATTTCATGAAACTTTTGATTCAGTGGCATGTGTGTATGAGTCTGGGTGGTAATGTCAGATGTATTTCTTACTGTGGTCTGAGGTTTTAAAAGTTTAAGTGAAACTTTAAAGGAAAACATCTGTTCATCAAATATTAAGTATGATCAGAAACTGTATCTTGTTCTAGGGTAAAGAAAAGAGCAAGACTTAGCTCCTTCATTTAGGAAGCTGTGAATCTGGGGGCGAAAAGACAAACATACCACTAGGACAGGATGTGAAAACCACACACTGACAAAGTGGTGTCAGAGTGCCTGGAGTTGGGAGGAGGAGCCACCACCTTCCGGGGACCCAGTGCCCCTGGAGGAGGTGGTGTGTGGGCTGGTCCTGAAGCGGGCTGCAGGAGGAAGCATGTTCCCGGTGGGGATGGGGGGCGTGGACGGAGAGCTGTAGCCTGGTGTGGGAATCCAGGGCAAGGGGCTGCTGGACAAGGCTTGGGCAGAGGTGCCAGGAGGACACAGGGGCAATGATGACAGGGAGGAAACGATCAAAGCAGACCAGATACGGACTTTATCCTGTGGGAGATGTGGGATGTATGTGTGTGTGTATACACACACACAAACACACACACACACACACACACATATACAGAGTGGCACAATCTCAGCTCACTGCAACCTCTGCCTCCCGGATTCAAGCGATTCTCATCCCTCAGCCTTGCCCACAGGCACCTGCCACCACACCTGGCTAATTTTTGTACTTTTAGTAGAGACGGGGTTTCACCATGTTGGCCAGTCTGGTCAGACATGTGAGATACTTTTTGTTGTTTCCAAAGGGGATGACAATGGCTTTCCAAAGGGGATGACACTGGCAGCGACTTGAGGCTCAAATGTTGCATTTGTCCTCGTTTCAAGGATTTTTCTGGTTTATCTGAACATTCGTCCTGATTAAAACTTGGGATACAGTGAAGCAGTGGTCTGATAGGAATTCTCCACGTTTTCATTTTGTTCGTGTTTCCTCCTTGCCCTCCAGCTAGACCCAGCGCTGGTATGTGGCCACTCTCCTTTCCCACAAAGCCTTTTTGCTTTATCATTTTTTTCTCATTGTCCCCACTGAGCGCCAACTCCAGCTCGGAAGGGACCCAGAAGGGGAGAAGTGTTTTCTTCTAGCACCTCTCCTCGCCCCTGGGGGCTACAGGCAAGCTGGCTTTCGAAAGAGATGGCAGGGCTGAGAACTTGCTTTTCAGCTCAGCAAACAGGGAGTGGCTGAGGAAGTAGAGATGAAAGAGAAAAGCAAAAACAACCAAAGGAGCAAACGTTTTTTGCAAAAACATTTTTTAGTCGTAGATCCAGAATGTAGCCTCTGCCTTCTCCTAGGTAATTGGAGAAGTAATTACTTGCAGCCCAGTAATTGAAAGGGGCAGCAAATATCCAATATCTAAATGTAGCTGTCTAAGGGCTAAAGTTAGGAACTGGAATTTACCAACCTCACCCCAGCCTCATTGTGGACATCTTCCTTCCATGACGTTCGCCTTGACTTGGAACTCTTATACTGAGAGTCATCCAGCAGCGTCATGGACGTCCTACTGTGTTGTTCATTCCTATGCAGAAGCCTTTGCTCTTTCTTTTTTTCTTTTTTTTTTTTTTGAGACGGAGTCTCGCTCTGTCGCCCAGGCTGGAGTGCAGTGGCCGGATCTCAGCTCACTGCAAGCTCCCCCTCCCGGGTTCCCGCCATTCTCCTGCCTCAGCCTCCCGAGTAGCTGGGACTACAGGCGCCCGCCACCTCGCCCGGCTAGTTTTTTTGTATTTTTTAGTAGAGACGGGGTTTCACCGGGTTAGCCAGGATGGTCTTGATCTCCTGACCTCGCGATCCGCCCGTCTCGGCCTCCCAAAGTGCTGGGATTACAGGCTTGAGCCACCGCGCCCGACCAGAAGCCTTTGCTCTTAACACACCAAGCCCCTTTCAGCCCTTCGCTCCAAGTGTCTTCTGCTCTCTGGAATTCTCCAGCTCCTTTTCTATACCTACCTAAAATCCCATATCGTCCAGGAAAGCAGACCACATGGAGTGCCCAGAATTTCTAAAATCTTTTTGGTCTTTAAATCTTTTTGTTTTGTTTTGTTTTTGAGACAGAGTCTCGCACTGTCACCCCAGCTGGAGCGCAGTGGCACGATCTCGGCTCGCTGCAACTTCCGCCACCCGGGTTCAAGAGATTCTCCTGCCTCAGCCTCCCGAGTAGCTGGGATTACAGGCTCCTGCCATCATGCCCAGCTCATTTGTTTTATTTTTAGTAGAAACAGCGTTTCACCATGTTGGCCAGGCTGGTCTCAAACTCCTGACCTCGTGATCCACCCATCTCAGCCTCCCAAAGTGCTGGAATTACAGGTGTGAGCCACCATGCCGGCCTGGCCTTTAAATCTGTATGAATGATAAAGGAATTATTCATTCGCTTATGTATAACCTCAGGATGTTAAAAGTTTGTCACTGAGATGTTAAGTGTTGCAGATTCTTGGAACTCAGAGACACTAAATCATCCTTCTATGCCTGGCTCAGAGCTGAAGATGTAATAGGATTTCGGAATTGAGATCTAGTAAAAAATCTGGTGCAAAACATGAGTTCAAGTCCCTGGGAGCTTGGGAGCTTCCTTTGCCTCCTTCCTGAAGGGCAATTCCCGTTTTGTAAAACTAGAATAGTCATCGTACCTACCATTTAGGGATGTTGCAAGGGTTAAATGAAACTAGAAAATGTTTAGCATGTTACTGGGATTAATTATTTTTACTACAGAGTGGTAAGATAGATGTCAAAGGGTACATTTTATTTGCTTGTTTCTGTTTGTATTCAACTTTAGGGTTTTCCCTATCCTTGTGAGTTTTATTTGTATTTATTTTTGAGTTGTGAAATATTAAAATGATTTTAAAAGTCAGGTCAGAACAAAAAGAGGACCGGGTGTGGTAACTCACACCTGTAATCCCAGCACTTTGGGAGGTGGAGGCAGGAGGATAGCTTGAGCCCAGGAGTTCAAGACCAGCTGGGCAACATAAGGAACCCCCATCTCTGCTAAAAATAGAAAATAAACAAAAAGAGATATTCCTAGAAGTCTCATTCCCCCTCATTCCCTTTATTTCCATCCTGTTCCTACCATGCCTTGCAGGTAGCTAATCTTATTCGTCTCTGTTTTTTTCTTTTTCTGTTTCTTTTTCCTTGAACAAATAGGTAAATGTTCTGTTTCCTCCTCTCAAAGGTATACTCGAGACAATGTCCTTTCGAGACCAGTTTTTCAGGACTCTGGCCATCTTTTGCACATGTTGGTTGGGAGGTTGGGAGGTGCTAGGCAGACAGGAGCTCTGTGACAGTGGCCTTGGTTGTGTCCTCATCCTCCCCTCTTTCTTCACGTGACTAGCTGTATCATAAATACTTACCCCAGGTCCCAAAGGTGTCTCTATGATTGGTAATGGGGCCACAACCCAGTTCCTGCTACCCAGGAGACTGAGGTTCAGACTTCCTGCCCTAATGAAGCATCTCCACCAAGCTCAGCATGGCCTGCTGATTCTCCTGGAGATGGAGGCAATGCAGGCACAAGCTTGGATTTCTGAAGAACCACTCTTGGTACCTGCAGAGCCACGACAAGTACCGGCCACACTCCTGCGGCCTTCACACCTTATGAGAAAACAGCACTTTATGCTTCTAATCTGTATCTTTTTTTTTTTTTTTTTTAATGAGATCTGAAGAATCAAGGCCAGAAGACCCCTGAGTGTTTCTCTGTAGGAATTCATTTTAAGGAGAGAAAAACCTGAGTAAATTAAAGTTCGCAGCCCTAGGGCGGTGGCCCAAGGCAGTGGAGCCCCACCACTGGAGGTATTCATTGGAAAAAGCAGTGGGAGTGGAGAATTCTGTCTCCGAGTAAGCTGTCCACAAGTCTGCTAGGAGGCTGTGACTCATTCTGAGGAAAAGGAGTGCCCTGTATTCTGGAGGAGGCTGCTTTCTCCAAACAGGAGATCTGTGGCCAAGGAAGGAAATGAAGCAATCCAAGACTGATCAGCAGCCGTGGGGCAGGCGAAGCTAGACGTCCCCGCCACCCCCAACTCTTTCTGTTTAATATTTGCCCTGTGCCCCCAAGGAACAAACAGCACTGAAGAACTGGATTCTGGTGAGAAGGGAATCAGGCCCTATCTTGGGCCCTCTCTGGACCTTCGTTTGCCCATCTCGAAGGTGTAGGGGTGGACTGGACAGGGAGCAAAACTGGCAGCCAACTCATGTCCCAACTCAGCCTATAGCTGCATTTTATCTTACTCACAGTTAGCAAAACAATTAAATTTAGATGCCTTTGCACAAGGCTCTTTTCCCCAGTTCGGCCTAGCCACTACCATTTCCTGCCATCTTATCCTAAGTCAGCTTCACAGATTCAGGCTCCCTGCCTGCCCTTTGAAGTTATTTGAAATGGCAACTCCGGCACTAGCAGGAACCAAGTCCCTTCCAGCTCTGGGGTCCAGGATTCTATGCCTCAGAGAAACAGTGAGTAGAAGCAGGGTGAGCAGGCTGCAATGGGATGAGAAGGAGATGATCCTTAGTCTCGGGATGCTACAGAGGGTGAGTATGGCAGCATGCCAGGGCTGAGCATCTGCCAGGCAGCACCATCACGGCTTAGGGAGAACTCAAAACAGCCTTTTTTTTACAGCCTCCTGGTGCATCCTGTTTCTCTGGTGCTGCTGCCACCAGCAAGTGGGCACCGTGCCCACCCTGCAGTGGGCAGTGAGGGGGCTAGGTACTGATCTGTCCCGTCTCCTAAGCAGGTGCTGGGAAGATGGCGCCTGAGCTCAGGCTGCCCCCTGCTGGGTGAGCACAGAAGCTGCTGTGGGGTCTGAGACCACAGAAAATCCCGCGGGGGAAGGAGGCACCGTCTCTCAGGTTCTCCACATTGGTGAGGTGGGAATGGCTTGGTTGTGTGGGCTGCTGCATCCCTGCCACCTTCCAAAGAAGACTCAGTCTCTAGGAAGGTAGCCTCAGGTCATGTAAGTCTGCGTTTTATCAAAATCTCTTTTTTTTTTTTTGAGGCAGAATTTCGCTCTGTCACCCAGGCTGCAGTGCAGTGGTGCAATCTCAGCTCACTGCAACCTCCGCCTCCTGGGTTCAAGTGATTCTCCTGCCTCAGCCTCCCAAGTATCTGTGACTACAGGCACCAGCCACCATGCCCAGCTAATTTTTGTATTTTTCGTAGAGACAGGGTTTTACCATGTTGGCCGAGCTGGTCTTGAATTCCTGACCTCAGGTGATCTGCCAACATCAGCCTCCCAAAGTGCTGGGATTATAGGCATGAGCCACCGCGCCTGGCCCCAAAATCCTTTTTCTGACATAGGACCAGGCACAACGATGTGCTCAGTAAATATATATTGAATAAATAACTAGGCCAGCGGTTATCTATGGTAGAAACTGCTCCTGTCTTGTTTGGAAGGGCAACTTTATTGTTTTTCTTCCTCAGCTTCCTCTAACAGGCGCTAACCCCTGGTGTCTACTCGGGGTCCTGCCTGGCTCCCCCAATTCCAAGGTGGTGCTCTGGCCTGGGCATCTTCCTCCAGGCTCCCCAGGGCATGGCTTCTCCTAGTTTCTCAGCTCCAACCCAAGTTCCTGCTGAGATGAGCACAAATCCCCCTTTTCTGTCATCATTTCCTTCTGCCTCCCCTTTGAACACCTGGATTCTCGTTCCGCCGTGAGCTCTCTGGACTTAGAGATACTCTCTCCTTCCTGAGGCAGCCTCAGGGCTGTTTCTAACCCACTCCAGTATTAGCTGTTGTTACTTGACACGTGGACAAGTGTCCATGGGGTGGGGTGGGCAGCAGGAAGGGCTGGGAACTTCTGGTTTCTAGGAGGGAACTCTGGGGCCCCGTAGAGTTGTCCTGGGATAGGGCCAGGCCCAGTTTGGGGCTGGGGTAGGGCCGCATGGGACTGAGCTGAACGTCCTGTTAAAGATGAACTTTTCTTCAAGCATATTTCAGGTGTTCTCACTTAGCTGTCCACAATGCTCTCACCAGATTTAGGGGGAAATGGGGCTCCTTCAGGTTTTTCCTATTATACGTATTTCTCTTCCAATTTATATTTGCTAATCAACAATAGAGATCTGTTTTTGATTAGCTAGATAAGATACATAGGAAAAATTCAGCCGGGCACCGTGGCTCACACCTGTAATCCCAGCACTTTGGGAGGCTGAGGCGGGTGGATCACAATGTCAAGAGTTCAAGACCAGCCTGGCCAACATGGTGTAACCCCCCCCCCATCCCTACTAAAAATACAAAAAGGAGCCGCGCATGGTGACGCACGCCTGTAATCCCAGCTATTTGGGAGGCTGAGACAGGAGAATTGCTTGAACCCGGGAGGCAGAGGTTGCAGTGAGATGAGATCGCGCCACTGCACTGTCCAGCATGAGCAACAGAGCAAGACTCCATCTCAAAAAAAAAAAAAAAAAAAAAGAAAAGGAAAAATTCAAAAGGCTATAGAGTCAGTAAAAAGTTATAGTTCCCCTCACCCACTCCCCCATTTCCCTTGCTCAGAGACAGTCTGCCACCATTTTCTCGTGGATCCTTCTAGAAACAATATTATGAACATAGTTATATGTATATAGGCATGAACACCTGCTATGATTCAGGCACTGTTCTTCTATAAAACATATAAAAATCTTTGTTCTAGAGAACTTACATTCTAATAGGAGGCAGGGAGTCAGAGAATAAATGAGGTAAATCAAATGTATGACATGTTAGATGTTGATATGTGCAATAGAAAAAACTTACACAGGGTAGGTGAGTTGGGGTGTGGTCCCGAGTGCCTTTCCCCTGTGAAACCTGGGGCCGCACAGCTGGTGCAGCTCTCAATTCTGGTTTCTCACACACAGGAACCCCACCCTGCCCTGGTGAGTCACCCCTTTACTTGGCTTCCTGATGTTAAAGGGCAGGCCTCCCTCGCTGCCTCAAGGCTGTTCTTCAGCTTATATCCTGGGTCAACGTTGATGAGTACTTTGCTGGCTTTAATTAAATGGTCTATGGGCCAGGAGAATAAGGATCAGCATCATCTGGGGACTTGTCAGAAATGCAAATTCTCAGGCCCCACCCCAGTACTACTGGATCAGAAACTCTAGGTTGGGGTTCAGCAATCTGCATGGTTTTTGTTTTAGTTGTTGTTACTGTGTTAGAGACAGAGTCTTGCTATGCCACCCAGGCTGGAGTGTAGGGCTATTCACAGGCACAATCACAGTGTGCTGTAGCCTCAAACTCCAGGGCTCAAAAGATCCTTCTGCCTCAGCCTTCCAAGTAGCTAGGACTACAGGCGCACCCTATTGCGCCCAGCCAAGCAATCTGTGTTTTAAAAAGCCTTCCGGGTAGCTCTGATGCATGATAAAGCTTTTATGAACCTCTGCTCTGCGGAAATGCCTCAGCATCTCACATGCCTACCAGCTGTGGTCATAAGCACACATTTTATATAATCGTACCAAGTTCTGAAAAATCTTTTCCAAGTTAAATCCTAGACAGGTGGACAAATTATATGTTAAGAAGTAACAGATAAATCTTATAGCCCAATTATTTGAAAATAAGAATCAAGTATTTGAGTCTGGGCCTTCGAAATTTGACATGTAAGAATATTCATAGAAAATTGACTTAGTCCTAAATTCCTATCCCTAAATCCTGTTTGGTTTTTTTTTTTTTTTTATTGTTTTTTAAATTTTTGGATTTTTTTTTTTTTTGAGTCAGAGTCTCGCTCTGTCGCCCAGGCTGGAGTACAATGGCACGATCTCAGCTCACTGCAACCTCTGCCTCCCGGGTTCAAGCAATTCTCCTGCCTCAGCCTTTTGAGTAGCTGGGATTACAGGCACCCATCACCATGCCCGGCTGATTTTTGTATTTTTAGTAGAGATGGGGTTTCACCATATTGGCCAGGCTGGTCTCGAACTCCTGACCTCATGATCCGCCCACCTAGGCCTCCCAAAGTGCTGGGATTACAGGTATGAACCACTACACCCAGCCCCAAATCCTGTTATTTAAAAGATGACAACATTTGAGCCTAGGCAACATATCAAGACCCCATCTCTACAAAATTTTTTAAAGAAATAGCCGGGCGGCTGGGCACGGTGGCTCACCCTGTAATCCCAGTACTTTGGGAGGCTGAGGTGGGTGGATTACGAGGTCAGGAGTTCAAGACCAGTCTGACCAATATGGTGAAACCCTGTCTCTACTAAAAATACAAAAATTAACTGGGCGTGGTGACACACGCCTGTAGTCCCAGCTGCTTGGGAGGTTGAGGCAGGAGAATCACTTGAACCCGGGAAGTAGAGGTTGCAGTGAGCCGAGATCATGCCACTGCACTCCAGCTTGGGCAACAGAACGAGACTCCGACTCAAAAAAAAAAAGAAAAGAAAAAAGAAATAGCAAGGCATAGTGGTGCATGCCTATAGTCCCAGCTACTCAGAAAGCTGAGGCAGGAAAATCACTTGAGTCCAGAGGTTCAAGACTTCAATGAGCTATGATTGCCACTGCACTCTATCCTGGGCAACAAAGAGAGTTTCTGTCTCTACTGGAAAAGAAAAGAAAAGAAAAAGAAAAGAGAAAAGAGGAGAAAAGAAAAGAAAAAGGAAAGAGAAAAGAGGAGAAAAGAAAAGAAAAGATTTGGAAATAAATGAAATTAAAAGTGCATAAAATATGAGTTATTAAGATACTGCTAAATAGTAATAGATAATTTATCTTCCTCTTTACACTTTGCAGCAGAAACGGTGAATGGTACTTATGATCATTAGGCAATGTGTAAAGCACTTGATGTGTGTAATCTTATCACATCAGTACAAATGACACACGATCCAAAGAACATTTTTGGCTCCAACTTACAGATGAGTAAGCAGGCTCAGGGAGGATCTTTTCTGATAGACACTTAGCAACAGAGAGGGCCAGGAATTGGGTTCTATAATCTCAGTCTGTGCTCATTTTACTGGAAGTCACATGTGTAGTGACTGGTATTATCTGAGCCTAATCCCTGGAATCTCTATGGTCAATTGGAGAGAGGCTTAGGGAGGTCAAGGGATAGATAAGTCTTGGCCAGAGTCCACCTTCCAGTGGGTCAGGTAGGATCCCAGGTACACCATGTGGCTATTTTGCCAGCCTTGCTCTCCTTATCCGAGGAATGTGGTCTGTCACGGTGGGAATGACCAATTAGAATCCTTGAAAGGGCCACCTACAACCAAGATAATAACCTAAAAACAATTCTGTGCCTGAAGTCATTGCAGAAATTAGTTCCATAAAGATTTGAAAGATGCAGGGCTAGTGATTTCCATAACACCACTATTACCTCACCTATTTGGTCAGTGCAAGAGGTAAATGGTGGTGGGGAATGAAAGTGGATTAACACAAACATATTCACGGGTTTGCTTATCCCACCCACAGCACTTCCACCAGCACCACTATTCATAGATTTACAAATGCTTATTCCATTGCAGTGATGTCTTACGTACAAATTATTTGGCCATGGGACATGTTTTCATGATAAAAGGTGTTAGGCTATGGGCCATGGCTATGGAGTTCCTGTTTACTACATGCCACATCTCCTAGCAGCAGGCAGCTTCACAGAATGGTAGAAAGACCTGCTACAGCCTTAATTATGGTGGCAGTGTGGGCTCCACACCTGTGACTTTACAATGTGTAGTGAACCTTTGGATACCTCTTAGAATTTCCTATCAGGACCTAGGCAGTCATTCCATGAGCTGCCAGAGTATGGACTGCTAATGATTCACAGGTGAAACCTCTTCCAAGAATATCCTTGACCCGCAGGAACTGTCTTACCCAAGGTCATGTACCCTTCCCGGTGTAGGGATACACAGCCTGTTCTAAGGATATGTAATACTTCTGTCCACAGTGGCAAGCGATGTTGCCATTGGAAAAATGCTACCATGAGAACAGCATTAGTGGGATGAGAGCACATCCAGGACCCACTGGGCTCCCTGAGCCAAGCCATGTAATGTGGGTGAAGCAGTACAGGCAGGGAAGAGACCACTGCACTGAGAAAAAGAGCTGGCAGAGGCCAGCGTGCTCAAGAACAGTGTCCAGGCCGGGCGCGGTGGCTCATGCCTGTAATCACAGCACTTTGGGATGCCGAGGCGGGCGGATCATGAGGTCAAGAGATCAAGATCATCCTGGTCAACATGGTGAAACCCCATCTCTACTAAAAATACAAAAAGTAGCTGGGCATGGTGGCTCGTGCCTGTAGTCCCAGCTACTCGGGAGGCTGAGGCAGGAGAATCGCTTGAACTCGGGAGGCGAAGGTTGTAGTAAGTCAAGATCGAGCCACTGCACTCCAGCCTGGCATCAGAGTGAGACTCCATCTCAAAACAACAACAACAACAACAACAACAACAGCAGTGTCCAGCAGGCTGTACAGACTGCACTCTGCTCAGGCCAGTTAACTCTAATGATCCTTTTCAGCTACAAGTGCCAGTGACTGGCTACTATGTAGAATGGGGTCATCAGGCATCAGAGGAGTTACATATGGCATTACAAGATGGCCAGACATCCCTTGATCCTGTGGCAGGACGAGCGGCAGACGGAACTCCTCAGGCACTGAGTGCAGAAGGAGGGGGTTTATTCGACGGGGGACATCGGCAAGACTTCAGTCTCAAGAGCGGAGCCCTCCGAGGGGGCAATTCCTGTCCCTTTTAAGGGCTCACAACTCTAAGGGGGTGCGTGTGAGAGGGTCGTGATTGACTGAGTAAGCAGGGGGTACGTGACTGGGGGCTGCATGCACTGGTAATTAGATCGGAACAAAACAGGATAGGGATTTTCACAGTGCATTTCTATACAATGTCTGTAATCTATAGATAACAACCAATTAGGTCAGGGGTCGATCGATCTTTAACTACCAGGCCCGGGGTGCGGCGCCGGGCTGTCTGCCTGTGGATTTCATTTCTGCCTTTTAGGTTTTACTTCTTCTTTCTTTGGAGGCAGAAATTGGGCATAAGACAATATGAGGGGTGGTCTCCTCCCTTAATCCCAGAGGAACATTTTGTGCCAGCACCTCCAGCTTCATGGAGGCATTGATACACCAAGTCCCTGAGGACGCCTGAAGCTGGTTCACAGATGGAGCCCGCTAAGTTACAGGCTGGTGGATTGTTCTTGGCCCCTGCGGCTGTGCAGCCACAGGGGAAAACAAAAGCTGTTTAAAATTTTGCACACACCAAAAGGTACTACCCAATGGACAGAGCTGGGGACAGTGGTGATTTTCCTGAAAAACCCCTCCAGAATGTTCCTTGCTGCTTTTTCATGGATTTAGAGATGGTAGTCAATGGGCTGGCAGTGTGGGCCTGTGCCCGGAAGCAACACTAAATGATCAAGTCTCAACCCCTATGGCAGTGAACATTATGATATCAGATTTTTTTTTTTTTTTTCCTGAGATGGAGTCTCCCTCTGTTGCCCAGGCTGTAGTGCAGTGGCATGATCTCAGCTCACTGCAGCCTCCATTTCCCAGGTTCAAGTGATTCTCCTGCCTCAGCCTCCCAAGTAACTGGGATTACAGGCATGCGCCACCGTGCCCAGCCTCAGATTTTATTAATGCTACACCACTGCCCTCTGTTTTATGGACGTGGATGTCCATAAAAATAGCATGAGTGGAATTCAAAACCCGATCAGACTTGTGCCTTCCAGGTAAGAACAGCTGAATACACCATCACAGAGGCCACGGCATTCTGTCTACAATGCAGGACAGGAAGCCACCAAAGTCTGGTAAATGAGCCTGTCAGTCAAGGGGCAAAGAAAACTCCAGGGGACATACAAACCCAGGACACCAGATTCTGGCCAGTCCTGGCAAATAGGCTACATAACCTTCTAAATGTTCCGCTTGGGGATACAATTAGGCATTGCCTACAGTAGGCACCTTTCTGGGTATGGCATGGCAATGTAGGTGCTCACCACAGATAGAAGATATATGTAACATACATTTAGGGACTCGCAGATGACCTGTGTTACATACTGAGATTCCCTGAATGTATCTCATCAAATGATGCTGCATTTATAGTCAAGAGTACCCAACACTAGCCAGCCACCTTGGACATTCCCAGAACATCTCAGGACCCTCATCACCCACAGGCTATAGATGTCATAAAAGGATGGAATGAGGCTGGGCACAGTGGCTCATACCTGTATCCCCAATACTTTGGGAGGCTGAGGCAGGTGGATCGCTGAAGACCAGCCTGGGCAACATGGTGAAACTCGTGTCTCTACATAAAATACAAAAAAATTATCCGGGCGTGGTAGTACACCCCCGTGGTCTCAGCTACTTGGGAGGCTGAGGTGGGAGGATCACCTGGGCCCAGGAGGTTGAGGCTGCAGTAAGCCGTGATTGAACCACTGCACTCCAACCTGGGCGACAGAACGGGACCTGGTGTCAAAAAAAAAGAGAGAGAGAGAGATGGATGCTTAATGGAGAAACTAAAAAGGGTACATAGAGAATCAAAGCTCAATTCTCAATAGAGTACACACTTAAAACAGACAATATGGATTCTAAATGTGCCATTTCCCCAAAAGGGAACTTCCTTTTTAAATAGAATCTGTGTGAGTTTGAGGAGTCGGGGAGGAGGCCCAGATTGGCTGTAAGAGACCCAAACCACACAATGTACTCTCCTCATTCCTCCTTCCCCTCCCATGCTCACCCCTGGGGAAACCAAACTACTGGAATTAGCAAGTAGTCAAAAAGTCAGGGGGTGGGAAACTCTAACCTAATGCTTCTTTTTTTTTTTTTTTTTTTTTTTTTTTTTGAAAAGGTTTCTCTTTTTTCGCCCGGCTGTGTGGCCGGGCGGGGTTTTTGGTCCCTCCCCACCCCCCCCTCCCCTTTTCAAACTATCTTTCGCC